>NC_133615.1:900000-1017500 GCF_964106895.1 Numenius arquata
GCATCGTTGCTTTTATTTAAAATATTTCACTTGTGACTCAATATTAACAATAACAATGAGAACATTTAATATGCGAGAAGCCATTCACTTACGCTAGCCAGATGCAGTTTTGCTTTGTGTTTCCTCCCTCTAGTGCTTTTTTTTCCTAATCCCTCATTTCTTTTCAACCTTTTAAGCTCTCTCTCTAGTTTTACAGACAACACAATCAATGTATCTGAACAAGGCCCTAGAGTTCCCGCTGGGGAACAGGAGGTTATTATATTTTAGGGATAACTTCATGCATTTCCATTACTCCTTCTAAACCAATTTTAAGATATTTATTTACATTTAGTGCATATTAAGCAGCAAAAGAAGGTTGCACTGGAGATGATGCACGCACCATAATCAGTAGGTTCTGAGTTGGCAATTTTCAGATCTTCCAAAGGAGCACAAGGTGGAGGGAGATCGTGGGTCAGGGCCCGTTTCACTGTCTCATGTGTGGGTGGTGGCCCGGAGACAGTGCAGAAACCAGCCTGTAGCTCCCATACTGGAGCTGGGGTGTCTGAGAGCCCCCACCACAGCTCTGCTGTAGGGTAATCACACCAGGGACCAGCAGAGCGGGACAGCATACTCAGACTATGTCCCGCTCTGCCTAGTCCCTCTCCTCGCTGTCTGCTGTGTAGAGCTTTCCATTTCCTGAAGATCAACCACAGGACTTCACCCAGCAGAAGGACCTCTCCTGCCACCTTGCTGGTTATGCTGCTGTGCAACACGCTCTGGCAAGAGACAAGTTTCCTACCATTTCCCAGTCCCAATATTATTAATGATGCAGGTTCCTAATGAAGATGACAACTTAAGGTAACTTACACGGATACACATGCTTTCAACTGCAATTGGTTGATGCTGCAGGGCCCAATGTTCAATGTCAAATGTACTACCCTTTAAAATGTACTTGCCCCCAGACCCCAGCTCTGGGAGGACTGGGAGGCATGGGAAACAGATCAAAGCACATTTATCTTGATGGAGTCATTGGAGAAAACTGAGGGATATTTTATTTTTCAGGAAGCACAGCTTACACCAAAT
This sequence comes from Numenius arquata, assembly GCF_964106895.1. Lineage (NCBI taxonomy): Eukaryota > Metazoa > Chordata > Aves > Charadriiformes > Scolopacidae > Numenius > Numenius arquata. The sequence goes on from NC_133615.1 coordinate 901,063, forward strand.
AAACCCAACATCCTGATCCTACTGGTTCTGATGCCAACCAAGAGCTTTTAACCAACACAAAACACATCTCAGATCATGCAGCGCACGGAACTGGAGGATGATGCACACCTTCTTCAGGTTGGGCTTTTGTGGTCCAGGTTTATTTGATGCTGCAGATTTGCCTGTTTCACAAAACACCACACGGGTACTTACAGGGTCATGAGACGTAAGAAGAAAGTAGCGCAAGCGAAGATCTTGCAGAAAAGCAGCAGATGCTGAAGAATTGTGTCTCAGGATTTCTATGCTGTTACACTGAGTAAGGTGTAGAATGGCACTCAAGACACTGCACGTGGTGATAGACAAGAAAGCCTGGGAAGATAAGTGTTACAATCAGCACGGGGACTTTGTTGATAGCAGTAGGATTATCTGTTATGGATCCTAGCTGGGAGAAACTGGGTACCCGCTGGAGATGCACCTTGCAAGTACCCCCTTGAGAAAGCAGCAGGCAATGGAATAAGAGAGCACAGAACCCTCACCGGCCGCGGCAATCGGCACTGTACCGTACACCAGGGAGAGATGGAAAGCAGAGGACTGGAAGATTTTCTGGGGTTAATATCCTGGGCAGTTCATATTCTCCTGATCAACGGGACCTTTACAAGCTGCATTACTTAAGTTCAAACACCAATGGCATCCTCCACCTTGCTCTTTCAGAAGCCAGCATTCACAAGTGCTGTGCTCGCTGCTCCGCTCATCTTTATGAACCGATTTCTTTCTAATGGATTCAACAACACTGTTTTTTTTTCCTAAAGGACCTCACCTGTAATAAATTTAAACTAAACCTGGCCCGCAGCTATGGAAATCCTACCAACTGGTGGGGACAGGCTGTTCTGCTGCCCCCAGCTCACACAATGCAACTTACTCGGGTTTTGTTCTTCCTCTCAAAATTATTGTTTCTGAGCATGAGAAAGTTCCGCTCACTGTGTGGTGATGATTATATCTGTAAAAAATGCCATATGACAGCCTTATTTCTTGCAAAAATTTAGAACAGGTTTCAATCTTAAATATGACTGCTCTTTTTTAAGATCTGGAGGGTTCTATTAGCCATACCCCATCAGCTATCAAGGCAGAACGCTTAAAGGACGTCCAAAAATTTGTCTAGATTATTTTTTAAAAAGAATGGGAGAACCTTTATTTAAAAAAATCCTAAAACTGCAACATTACTGCAGCTCCATCATGTTAAAGGGATGATGTCAGGTAGTTTAGTTGAAAATTTAACTTTTTATCAAAACCAAAACATTCTACCAAAGCCAAACCCTCGTTCACACTCTATTTGTGACAGTCTTTTCTTGATACCTTCCCCCGAAACCTTGCCTCAAAAGAAAAGTTGCCCAGTTAAGGATAAGAAAAGACTTTGGAATTTCACCTCATTTTTAATACAAATGTCTTCATGCTTTGTAGGAAACATTGCTTAGAATAACGTTTATATTGGATTTAACCATGGCTCTGCAATGCAGTATTAGCCCATTGAGGGCTTGCTACTGGTTTGTGCCAAAATGACAAGTCGCAGGGTGTTTCATCTCTTTCTTGCCAGCTACTAATTGCATTACAAGATGCTAACTTTAAGCATATGAAAGTCTTATTTCCAGCCTCCAAGCAGAGAGGCAAGTCCGGAGAGGTGCTGTGCACCTGCAGCTCCTACGCTATTTGCTCTAATCAGGTTATTCTCCCTCTCCTGGGTGCTTACAGGCAGCCTGTTATCCCAGCAGTTGGGTATTTCGGTTCAAATCCCTAATGCTCCCTGGTACTTCAGTCAAATAACTCCATCCCATGGACCGGTGGGGTGCGCTGAAGCTCAATTACTTGCCCAAGACCACAGCAGAGTAAGGGAGCACGGGCTGGACCCACGACTTGGCAGAGCTTGACCACTGTCCATCCCTTCCTCCTCTCTGGAAGCCAGTGAGATCCTGTTGGTGGCTGGACTCCAGAAGCGTTATCAAAATACACAAGCCAACCCTTTTTCCAGATAAGGAAATTCAGCAAATACAGCGGTAACACTCTTGGGCTTGATTTCGTGCCATTTGTAAGACATAATTCTTCCTGATCCACCGGCTTATTGCTGCATCACGCTATCCCGCCTCCTCCCTTCCTCCCAGGGTGAGGGACTGGGCCCACTCGGTGGGTTTTGCTGAGATGTCTTTGATGTCTGTTACGATTTCTTGTAGCCAGAGGAAGCTCCTCTCTTGCGCTTCCTCACGCTGGACACTAGGGTTGAAAGGCACGGCACTCAGGATCTGGTCAGGAGTGAGGTGTAAAAAGTAAACAGATGTTACAAGTGAAGAAAACTAAATTAGATCATGGAATTCCAGGACTGTTTCATTTGGAGTCACAGCTGGAAAGCTATTAGGAACAGAAATAAGGACGGTTATTTTCTTTCACTGTCTTATTTTCAACCTGAGAAAACCTGCCTGTGCTCATCTTAAAATTGTGCAGCAACAAAGTCACCTCTCAGCCACCTTTTCATTCACCTCTTCCGAGACTGTCAAACGCCGTCATTGAGCTACAAGTATAAGAACGCCTTTATAGTCCATGGAGATACGTGGCTGTAAGGTGGCCAAACATAGGTGTCTACGCCTGGGTGAGCAGAGACACCTACCTCACATGTAAACACCTAAAGTGCAGACAGCCTAAATTTAGATATCTGAGTCAAGAGTAAATCTTTCCTGCAGCGATAAGAAGCACTTCATCGGGATCCAAGACCAACAGAGAGGTTTGATGCTAGAAAATTCCCGCCGCTATGGGTTTTATGCTCTTTGTATTACTGTTTTCTTTCCAAATTCAGGAAGATGAAAGTTAAGCCCTTCTTAGGTCTGTAATTGCCCAGTGGAATATAACCCAGCTGCCCCTATAACTTGTGAATAAAAATAACAGCAGAGCTAGGGAATGCAGACCTCACCGTTCAGCGGGAGCCCATCCACTAATCCTGCTACGACTCCGCTCTCTCAACGGAAATATCATGGGGGATGAGTTGACTTGCGCGAAGATCTCCTTCTTATTCATCGTTCCTGATCACTTGTTGAACGATGCCAGGTTGATAAATTACGTTCCAAACATAATCTATAACCGGCCGGCTCTTCTCGGGCGGGGGACGTTTTCAGATAAGCCACACCATCAATTCTGCCTGTTAGACGCTACACCTCGAAACTTCAGCAGCAGGTTGGAGAGGGGATGAGATAATATTTTTGTAAATATAAAGCAGAAGGTACTAGACTGACTGTTTCTTGGCAAAGGAGAGGCAGACTGACTGCCTGTGCCCACACAAGGGGCTGGGAACCAGTAACAGGGCTGGCTTCAAATGAGAGCAACTTGTGTCCTCCCTCGGTTCGAGAAGCTTACGTTTTCACTGGTTGGGGACCACTAAACCGGTGCGATGATCTGGCCTGAGATTAGAGCAGGTCATTTTAGATAAGATAAATGATAATTTCTGGGATGATATCAACCAAAAAGATTACGCCAGCTTCTTTGCCAGAAGCATAACATAATTCCGAGATCTGCTGTTCCCCGCTCAACAGTTTCCAGGCTCTTTGTGTTAAGGGTTGGTGCATCAATCATTCCCTTACTGCCCCTTCCTAGCTGCCATAAGCATCCTGCATCGCTTTATAACTCCATTTATTACAGAAAATCTGGAGGGGAGCGAAGGCTGCTGCTTCCTTCTCTCATCTTTCTACACCGGTACTGTTAAAAATCCGGAAATCTCCATGGGAACATGGCTTTGGTTGGGATGCTGGGTTCCGTTCCCTCACCGTTCTCACCGGGAGTCTCTGGCCCTGCACCCAGGAGCGTGCCCCAGAGATGCACAGCGCTGCAGCAGGGCTTCGCCACAAGTACGTTCATGCTGAGGGTAGGTGTAACCAGGTCCTTGGGGCCGGGCTCCGGCGAGGGCTCTTCCCTTTCCCGCTCACGTGGATGCACACCCCGGAGCATGCCAGAGCTGGAACAGAGACCCTGGGCAAAAATGTGGATGATATATATAAACCAGGCTGTGTGGAAGGCAGTCCTTCATGAGTAAACTATCTCACAATTTAAAGTAAAATGAGGCGAGCCTCACCGAACCTATCATTCAATAAATTCAGCACTACTGTCTGTATTTTTGCTATGCAAAATATTAAAAAATAATTTTACTTGGGAGTCACGCAGCTATAAACTTTTTAAGCCTTGAATTACTTCCTCCCTCTTCTGCCAAAAGACACACAGTTAAACAACACGATGTGAAAAAGAGGCAAATGTTCTGGATCTTCTCATTTTTCTCCAGCTGGGAAGCTGAAGGTGCAAGCGTACAAGCTTTTTCCCACAGCCACAAAGGCAAGAAATCTACTTTCCTTCCAGGCGATAATGCCCTACAGTCCCTATAGCTTGTTGGGACCTTAGATAAACGGAATCTCTTTTGATTAATAACAGTTTTGTCAATATTCATCATCTGTGAACATACACAGAGGAAGAGGTCAGGAGAAGGCAAACATCAGCCCTTCCTTTCCGTCGTTAATATTCTTGGAACTCAGCAACAGTAAAAGAAACAATTATGTGGACAATTATTTCAGTGTTTCCTTTTACAACAATAGAAAAGGTACGAAATGAACATTTTTGTACGATATACTATATTCACTCTGATAGTATTCTGATGTTTTCAATTACTCTTGTTTCCAAGATTGCATTGCACAGATAAAACAGTCATCTTGGAACATTAAAAAACAAAACAAAAAACCATCATTCTCCATTTATGTAAATTTTATTCTTGACAATTATAATGAAGGCCACATAGAGAAGTTGGTGCATTTGCAACATCATTCTATTCATGACTTCATTTTTTAGGCTTGATTGTTCAAAACTCCACTGAATAATTGAATGAATAGATGATAGCACACAAGAATATTTTCTTTTAAATAAGACATTTAATTATTATGTTTTATATAATGTGGAACATTAAAGTCACTTGGAAACAGCTTCAAAAAAGGGCTTTTTTAACAATGTGGGGTTTGTTCAAGATTATTTATTTTGGGTAAATGAGTTTTGTAAAAATGCCCAAGTGATTTAGGAGCTTAAATCCAGGAAGAAGCCAATGAAAGCAGAGCTGTTAAGATGCCCAAGTATCTTTGTACTATGTATTTTAAAGAATGTTGAACAAGCAAAGATTGTGAGGAAGACAGATTTGCTAGAAAGTAAATAATTTGTCCATTAATTACAAGATACTTTATGTGAAAGGTGAATGAATATATATCCACATATATATGCCTCATACTTATCTGATTTTTTTTTAAATGTCATGTGTATTACAGTTTTGATTATGCCCAACTTCTTCTGCATAATTCAAAGAGGATCTTAAGAAACGAATGTTTTTGCATGAAGCAAACCAAGATGCAGAAGGAGCCAAATGAAGGCTCCACAAGGAAAGAGAAAAGAAGGTATTATTACAGGGAGACTTGCTTTACGGCCTCCGCTGAGCACCTGCAAGATCTAACCCTGGGATGAAGGGAACGCCGCAGTCTACACTGAGGAGAAAGCAGCAGCAGCAGGGCCACTGCCAGGGACAGGCAGAGGAGCGTCCCACGAAGGTGTATTTTGTTTCTCTGCACACAGAAGGTATTTGGGCTGAGCAGAACTGATTCAAACTTGCCAAAAAGGGGTGAGAACCAGTCACCTGAACTTTTTTACCCCTTCTCCAGGCAATGTAGTGAACAAGGGCAGTTTTGTTTTGAAGAAGTTGATTTACAGTCATTTTATTGACTCATTAAGGTCGAGGCCCCATATATAAAAATACTTCACTGGTAAAACAGAGCTGGGTAAAGCTGTGATGAAATACTGGGGCAGCAGATCCTCCCTGCTCCCCTCTGCCCGTGGCAGCTAACCTGGGCACAGCGAGCCAACAGCCTACCCCTGCACATCAGGGACGTTATAGCAAAGATTCATTCCACTCAATACATTTTGGTCTATTATTTCAGTAATTGTGTGGTTTTACCCAGTGATCCGGCACTCAGATCCGCTGGGATTGTATTCGCCTCTGCTCGTTCGGTTCCCGCTCAGCAATAGGCAGACTTACAGCTCTGTTTGTGTCCTATCTCTTTTTTTCAGAAGAGCTACTTTTAAAACCTGGTGCTGACTGCATTTCTAATCCTTAAAACAGTTGCAGAAATAGAGATTTCATCCCACACAGTGGATTATCTGAAAGCAAAAGAAATATTGGCACAACTAGCACTCTGGCTGGGGTTTATTCTAGAGCGAAGCAAATAATCTGAAAGAACAGAAGTCTGGTGGCCTGACTCCCATGTGTAGGTAGCATTGATGAGTAACTCCAAATTTCTATCTGCAATACTTAGCTGTAACTTCAGCTAGTCATCTCCTGCCTTAAATAGCCCAGAAAGCTTTTCCTTACAGCATGGAGATAATTCAGCTTTTGAAAGCCCAGTCTCCTTTCAGCAAACTGTAAGTGAATTTTACAGCCTTTAACTTCACTACGGTCTGGGAAATCTGACCGTTTGCGTGTAAGTCTCGTGTTTTGTACGTCTTCACCCCAGGTAAGCACAGGTTTTTCCACAAAGCATGGACACTCAGGTTTGTTGTGCTCAAACATCACTCCTTGTGCTCACAGCCACGGGACGGGGTGTGATCCGCTGGGAAGGACAAGTGAGAAAGCACAGACCTGCTCTTCAGCCACAGAACTAGGGGTATCCAAACAAAACAAGCCTTAAAAACATTCTTATGTGGATAAAAGGAGAGTACCCCGGATCAGTATTACCTATTATTAGTAGAGTATCTGATACAGACAGAAAAAACCCACAACTTTGGGGCAGAAAGCATTCGTGCCATTGTGAAAGAGAAGGAGGACATTTCCCAGTAAGTACAGGTGGAACACTTGTGCGGAGTTCAACTTCACGTGCTGCTCAATTAGCCAGTTGCAGAGAAAAACCTAATTAGCATCTGCTGAACAAAAAGGATTGTTAGCAAGGAAAGAGGTGGCAAGACCCTATGGGATATGATAACAGTTTTGTATTTTCAGTATTGAAACCTGTGGTTTATCAAAAAAGACAAGGGCTCAGAAAAGTAAAATGAATTATGTCTAATCTTATAATATATAACACAGGGGCAAAAGGGCATTAGTTATACCAGTCACTGCCACACTTATCTCAAGAAGAATTTGAAACTGAAGTTCTAAAGGCAAAGTATAAGTTCTAAAATTAATTTAATTTTTAGAAATGGAAATGTTGAAGTTTAGTTTCCAAGAATCTCCTCAGTTGGCCTCAGCAGGACCAGGGGCTGATAGAAGCCCTGCAACCTCCAAAGGCAGGTCTCCGAGCTCAAGGGTTGTGCTCTGAGGTTTTGAATTTAATTGTGTCATTGCTTACCAGGGGGTTACAAGTCAGGAGCAGGGATTTTCTGTGCAACCCAAATACAAGGTAAAGCTTGAAGACTGACAATTAAGAAGCAATTAACCTGTTTTTGTTGTATTAAATCATTCACCAGACTAAGTCACAGTAACAACATTGTGTTGTTATCAATTTAAAGAATGAGAAACAAACAAAAAAACCCTCGTTTGGAAAATCACTAAATAAAGCAGAGAATCTTCCTTTCCTTTACATCACTTTACACAGATAAAAATAATCTGAGTTTTTGGAAGCTTCCAACAAAGGCGTGTCACTGAACTTCTAAAGGTAATGCAATGACACATCGACGAAATGTAATCGCATGTTTCGCTGCATCTCAGAGAAAATGATGGAGAATGATCTCATGTTTTATAAGCTGAATATATTACGATACACGCCACCATCACCTGGAGCCCCTGTGGCTGACATGCCCTGAACCTGTTTGTTCCCTACCAGCCACTGTTTCATCTTTGTTAGCTTAAGCATTCCAGACATTTGATTTGTACCCAGTGCTACCAAAATCTCTTTCTTTGCCCTGGCAGCTCTGGGAGAGGCAAGGTAACAGGGAAAGGTAGTACGGGTTTGTTAATTCAGACACCGCAGAGAGTTGACAAAAAACCAACATACTCTTGACCAAAATCTCTTTATCACATCCCTTCCTCACAGGTACTAAAGCAGGGAAGAAAGTGAAATGCCAGAGCTGGTGAAAGGATGATGTTACTGAAGCTTGACTACGTTTTCCGGTTATCTGTTGGGTTACAGCCCTGGAAGTCCTGTTTCTCCTCCTCCCTCAGAATCAGGGCTTCAGCACGGCTGTGAAACGACATTACTCTTCTCATTTGTGAGATTTTGCCATCTCACTGTTTATACCTGTAGGAAAAAAAAGTGATGGGAAAAGAGGATTCTCTACACCGAGTCATGGCTTGAGTAAGCTTTACAGGATGCTCGCTGCTGTAGGCTGTCCAGAGCCAGGAACAGTAGGATGCAGTGAGCTTCTTGCTACACATCTATCAAGGTGTGTGAGCCTGAACTTTCTAGAGACTCAGAGAGCTTTCCTTTAGACCACAGCTGAAGTCACTGCTACCACAAAGAGTGTGTCTGCAATCCACACAGAGATAAAGGAAAATACGTTTTGTCAGAGGAGGTTCTTTTCATACTGAAGTCATAGGAAGGAAAGAGGGCATAGTTTCTGAAGCAGGGCCTAAAATAGCAATTTAGGTTTTGCCTCCAAAAGAGCACTAAATACATGTTTAATTTTAACCACATGTGTGTTCCCATCTTGATTCAACACAATGTTTAAGCATGAAGCACATGCTTAACTGCCATTTAAAAATATAGCCTTAGAGTTAAGCACATACGTGTGTGCTTAAAACCACAGAGATAAAACTGCTCGTGTCTCTACTCCTGAGCATATATTTAAGTGCCTCCTTGTCATTCTGCATTCAAAAATTGAGTGCTTTGATACGGTAAAGGCTGCTCTCCTGCCACAGAAAGCCCTGCGGTGGCCTGAAGACATCTGCTGAGAGCACTTGTTTCATTGCAATCCTCTGAGTAAAGCCCGGAGTGCGGAAAATAGACGGGAGGAAGTAAGCATCTGGTTTCATACTCAATGTGTTCTTACAAGAAGATAGATTCCACACACCCCCCCCAAGTTCAAATCCTGAAAATAAGGCGTATGAAATAAACAAACTCAGTGCAAAAGCCAACCGTGAGAGCAAGGGGTTTCAAAGAGCGGAGAAGACACTTTGTTAGGAAAAGCAAAGGAGGTAGGACTTCCACCCAGAACTTGCGGCTGTAAAAGTAACACCTTGTTTGATGGGATCTCTGAGGATTTGGGGTGTTTTTTGCAGTGACAGTGGATACTATACAAAGTATGAGATACAAAATCCCGCAAAGACCCAGACAGTCACCATTTTATCAGAAGGGATGGTGGTATTGGTAACTGAGGATGAGCAGGTCGAACCTGACAGTGATAAGCTCCTGGGTAGATGTGGAATTTAAAGAGCAAAGAGTTTGCAGAGTGAGGCTGTGGAGTGTATTCTCCCCCTGTAGAGTGAGGATATAATCCTCCTGCCTTGCATATTCCTCCACATGACACAATAGTGGGAGAGCTTCCAAGGTACTTATTAGCCAGAAGTGTGAATGTTGGCCAGATGGTTTCTTTGGAGTCGGAATAGTCAAGAGGCTCAGACCTGTGATTTATTGTGGGTTGGGGAAGATATGCTGCTACGATAGGCTTTGCTGCTCTTGTTTGGTCAGCGATGGTTGCACGTTCATGCTGCTCCTGCTTTACTAAATCCAGATGCCTTGGGTGAAGTGGTGGACTTACCAGAAGCCAAAGCAGCAGTAGCCAAAGACGGCTGAACAGATTGCCTTGCGGTTCTTTGAACTCTCTCATTGGTCATTGGAATATCCACTGCCAAATTTGACATAGCATCTTCCTTTATCTCATCAGCAGGAACAGTTCATTTAAATTAAGAATCCAGAAAATAGCCTGAAATGTATTTCCTGAAAGCTGGGGTGTGGACTCCAGGTAGCCCTTCCCCAAACATTTTGGCATCCATGAAGACTCCTTGAGGGTTTTATTATTTTTAATTAACTGTACCGGGATGAGAAAAATCCTACTTTTATAACACAGATCTCTGGTTTACATACCTGTTTAATACTTAACTCTATGATGGCCTGTTCACACTTTCAAAAAACATTTACAAAGCTGTCCAACAGAGCCCTTTTTTGTTCTGAGTTCACTGATTTAGTCCCCACCACCTGCTTTTGCTGACCAAACTCTCTGAAATGAAGAATTCACTAATTTTCTGACAGCTTCGTATTAAGAAACACACTAATGTTCACAGCGTTCCATCAAGTGCTCCCGTTTTCCATCGAGTACTGAAAGATATTTTATTCGTTTTGATAATGTTCAAAATATGACGTGAAAGATGTACATGTATTTACTCCTTCAACATTTCATCTTCTGTATTTACTCTATGACTAGTCAAACACTGCACAAATAAGTACATAGAAAATACATGCAAAGCGCTGAAATTGTAAATTGGCAGCGTTTGCCAGGCAGCGGACACCCACATTTCCCAGCTGTGGATTGCCATGTGCACTACAGAGCAGAAATTATCCAGGATAATTTACAGGAAACGAGATACAAACCCAGCTAAATCCCACTCTGCTCAAAGTCAGATCGAATGTGGTGGTTTGCTGCAATGGTTTTTCACGCTATCCCCCCATAAAATCAGCTCAAATTTACTGAGATGTCCAAGGTGAGACCAGCCCCCCGTGACAGGAGAAACTGTTCTACAAACACCAACAAGCTCAATGGAAACTTTTTGCATGGCTGCAGAATCTTTACAACAACCTGTTTGAATAGCGCTTCTATTTTTCTATTTTTAATCTCTGAAATACATGTTCTTTTAACAGGCTTTCTCTTGCAATTCTATGAGAAGTTACTGATTTTTTTTCTGTAACCATCTTTAGTTTCCAGTGGTAGTCTCCTGACAAACTACTAATCTATCACTATGATCAACTCCCAGAATTCTTCCATTGCTTCCAACTCTGTTCTAAAATTTCTAGGGAAAACCCATTTATGATGAAGCACATTAGAGATATATTCTATGCAGTGGGTTCCCTGCTTCCTCCATCAGCAGAACACCGTAACGATCATTTTTCTAACAACTCTCACAGGTTTTGAATGAGTATCTCACACACCCCACCTGCAATTTCAGATCCGTTACTAATTTTGACTCCTTATAGATATCAATATATATAATATGTACATAGATATATCTATATATAATATGTACACATATATATCCATAAATGTATGGTTACATGCATCCAATGCCATCTTTCCTCTTCCTGAATGGATGAACAAAGACTTACTTCCAACTTTAGTTTAATATGGAATTTGATTCCCTCCCTTGAAACTAGTTTGGCGTGGAAATGAATTCCAGTAGAATTTCCTTCCTCATATGCATCCCAAATAATCAACCTCATTTTGACCAAATGCTAACAGATTTTTTTGGCAGTTTTCACGTTGCTATTCCCTTTGTTTTCGCCTGCTGATAGAGCACTACACCCAGCAAACAGAGACAGATCGATACAATCAAACCTCTGACGACCACGCCAGAGAAAACACCGGTGAAATTACGAGCTTATCAATGGCAAAGCAGACCTTCTCCTAGATCTAGAAACAATAAACCTGTGTCTCCAGTTCACAGTATTTAAATGAAAAGTAAGATTTTATGTTCAATCTCTTTATTAAGCAGAAATAAATGTTTTTGCCTTTTAAAAAAAGTTAGACTATGTCCTAGGCTGTTCCCAGAATACTCCCTCGCACGTGAAACAAAGGTTGAAATTTCTATCATACATTGCGTGGTTTAATAAAAGGGGCTTAATATGGAAATGAAACAAATCTAGCATTAGAAAAATAAGCAGAATCAAAATCCATTTAACTGAAACCTGAAGCTCTTTATATTTAAATCATAATACACTTACAGTAGCAGCTTCGTTAAAAACTGTCCTTGTCAGAGATAGCCTTTATTCTTTCTTCTATATTGCTTGTCAAGTAGCTAATTCAAGTAGCTAATTGTGAAAATAACTAATCCAACCACCATGTATTCTTCCAATTATTTTCTTCTTCACCCCTTTTCTATTCTTGTTCCCATGTATTTTTTATATTATCTTTTAATTAGATTATACGGACAAGCAATGCAAGTCAGCACTCAGTGCCCAAACCCAAGGATCTCTGATGATCTTCTATGCATACGGGCTCAATAATAAAAATAATATATTATAATAATAATAACAACAATATGTTCTTAATATATATAATGTATTATATATATTATTATAATAACAACCATTTTCCCCCATCAATGTAGAGACTTCAAAGAACACTCAGTATGTTAAATAATACCATTTGGGGGAACAGACTATTAAATCTCATAAACTCTCTAACAGGGTCCCTCCACATGATACACGAGCCAAGAAAATGCCATCTACCTTGGCATTTTTAAAGCGGGCCGAGTAAAATGTTGTCAACTTTCCCCTTGGCCTTAGCTAGTTTAAAATAATTTTTCACGTCAAAACGATGAGGGTGGAGACTCATGTATGAAAGAGGAATATTAGACAGAAGACAGTTCTGGTTGCTATAGTCTGACTTCAGCTGGGCCAAACTGGATATAAAAACTCTACTCAAAATTAGTTGGTGGTTTACTTCACATTAAGGAAAAGAAAAAAAAAAAAAGCTAAGCAGCTATTTTTATGATACTTGGCCTTGAGTGTAAACATATCACCTCCAATGAATTCGGCATCGCTAAGGTTTTCAATCACTTAGTCACTCAGCAGCTGCACGCTGGGATTCTTTCAGGAAGAGCGTCACTTGGAAAGAAGTTTCCTATTTTTGCAAGTGAAGAACAAGCACGTTTGATTTCAACAAAACCACGTAACTAAGTAATCCTCGTTGGATTAAATTATAGGAAGAAAGAATACAAAATCTCCAAGTGGATACATTTTCTTTAGCGTTCTTCCACTCCTGATTCCGCAGCTTTGCTCCTGTGTGCATTGTCACTTGTCCCCTCTCTCTGCAGACATTAGCTGCAGAAGGTCAATAAAAATCAATTTCCTTGTGCCTTCTAGAAAGAAGCCCGTAATATCTAATTCAGTACTTGTTAGTATCAACTAAAAAACTTCCAAATCTTAAGTCTCTATTCAAATGTCATCATTTACATGAAAAAGATGTTTGAAACAACAGCCATATGATTTGTTGAATTTGCAAGCTTTGTCCTACCTTTGTACAGATAAAAATATTAGTTCAAGGCCAAAAAATACAGACAAAACTGCTCATGAGAAGAAAGTCAGAGAAATTAAAACATCTGATCACAACTTAAAAACAAGTTTTGAAGAAAACAGTAATTTTTCTCCCATAAGTGGGAGAATGACTTACGAAAGACAGATTGCGTTAGACAAATCTACTGTTTTCCTCTAATAGGAAACACTATGATTTTAAAATCTAGATCTAGTGTGATTGGTCTTGGGAAACATTTGATATTCTAACACAGAAGAAGTATCATTAGCTTGAAAAAATACGGTATTTAACTAACAAAAGAGGAGCTGACTAAGTTTTCTGGACGTACTGGCTGAATATAACCCACAATATCCATCAAGGATCATTGCTGCAACTGATGTGACTGCTTATTTCAACACCCATCTCTGCCGTAAGGGGAGGAGTACGCTAATGAAATGTTCCAGTGACAAATTAGGGGAGGTAATGGCAATGACAGGAGCATCGTACTGGAAGATCTGCACAATGAAGACCGAAGCAATAGAAAGAAGATTAGGTCTAATAATATATAATGAAAAATATACTTAGTGAGTGCTTCACCTCATCTACCAGAGCCATTCAGAAGACAGGTCTCCAGTCAAACGCCGCTAAAGAGGGAGCCCTCCAGGGAGCGACTCCTCACAGCTTTTGCTGACACCTCTTATAGTCCTGAGGATCCACACTTGGATCCTCAGGACTTGGCTGGCTGAGCAGGCAAGATGAGCCTACCAGTTTGATAAACAAAAGGGCTATAACATGACAGGCACTGGTTAGAAATAGTATAGGAAAATGATCTGGACAACGTTACTCAATTGCAAGATAAATATCAGTTATCAATATGATATGGTTGTAAGAAATCAAAGTGATCCCAGGATGTGATGCGGGTTATTTCTAGCAGACACAGGCAACCATGAATCACATTGTACAAGACGCTACAAGGGCAGTAGGTGGAAGGCTTTATGTGATTCTAGTCACCCTGCTCAGAAAAGATGGGCTCAAGGTGAAAAACAAGGAGGGAAAGGAATCTATCCTGTAAGGAATTTAACATTTATCCTAGAGCCATTACTATTATTATTCATAAACAAACTCAAGAAGCAAACACGAGAGAGAAAGCATGAAAGTTACAGGATGATACTAATACCATGAAAGTTACATGAAAGTTACAGGATGATACTAATAACCACAATATTGTCATGTTTATGTTTACATGAGGACTGAAAAGGCGGGGTTTTTTGTCAATCACAGGACTGAGTTTCTGAAGCAGATTTCCAAAGAGAGCAACACAGTAGAATTCCAGATAGTTTTAAGATGATTCTCCCGCTCTATGGCAGAAATTACACAGTGTCTTTTTCTGACATGGTAGGGGGTGATCAAGAAATTTTATCTTTCATATTTGCAATAGGAATTTAAAATAGAATTCAACCATCAGTTGAAATTTTGACATAAGAAAAGTAAGGTCATTAAACAGTTCCCAAAACACATTCAGAGTTAAGCTTTTCAAGCACATCTTTGTATGAAAAGTTCTGTTATGATGCTGTCTCATCAAACTCAAAACTTCTTCCTCTACTTAGAAAATACCATTTGCTTTCAAACATTATGATGGAGTAGAGAAACAATAATAATAATGTTTGGTTTACTGGCTTTTCACTAAGTTAATCACCTATGATACACCTCCAAATAACATTTCCTGAAAAAAAATTATATTAAAAAATGTTTCCAAGAGAAAAAACATTTTTTCCAGATGCTGGTTCTTTAGGAAATATTAAAGATACCCGCTGAAATCTTTATAAGAAATTGCTTTATTGCACATTTTGTATTCTTAGCCAAGCTGTCATCACCACCTATGTATTTTCATAACTACCTACATATGCCCATTTACTTGACTGAAATAAACGGACAGAACTAACTTCATTGTACTTTGACTCAAAAAGGAATTTTTACATGACAAATCTAAACGGCAAAAAAATAAAATATGCGGAAAACCTCTTTCAAATTAAAAAAAAGGGTGTAGGATGATGCTTTGAAGGGAATACTTATTTTTTAGAAGAGTTTTGTATGTTAAAATTCACTTGTGAGGACTTTCCTCAATCACAGAATGTACCGTACACTCTAATTAAGAACACAATACCAGCGACTGCCCTGCTGCCAGTGAACACAGTGGACGGTTACAGCATTTCCAACTGGGCCGTGACCTCTCAGAGCCATGAAGCTGATGATGAGGCTGAAGGATTTAGGAAAGCCGTCACCAAAAAAGTCTAATTACAACGGATTTTAGGCAAGAGAAACCCGCTGCCCCTGCAGTGTGCTGGTAAAATACATGTATGCACATATTATCACCGTGAATGTGAAACATCCCCTGTATCTCCTGGCCTTTTTCCAAGTCCAGTGTCTTCTCCCTGACGGACTACGGTATTGCATACCCGTTAAAACTAAGCATTATGTCCTAAAATGATGACATTTCATTTTAATTGAAATCAAACACACTCTTCCACTAGGGAATAAGAAAGTAAACCAAATTTTAATAGGAATTCACAGAAGTACAGAAGAATATTTTTCTCCCTCCCGTATTATCTTTCCATGGAAATCCAAGAACAAACATTTTTGAGGCAATAGATGGAACTTACTCTTAGTTAAACTGTTCTGAAATTAGTGAAGTTACACTAAGTATTAATTTGGTTCCTTTGTTTCTATGGAAATGAGACGGTACTGGGTATATGTTTACTAAACTACACTACTTATCATAAACTTCACAATATGTACCTATAGATTTGGTCTCTAAAATAAAGTTTATAGAATTAAAGTTATTCAAGCACAGAAACTCCTCTTGAAAGTCACATTCTGGTTTACTCTCGGTGATGTTGCCTCCTTAGATAAATCCAAATATGCTCTCTCAGCATTTCCCTCCCAACTCTCAAGCCATCAGAACTTCAGTTAGCAGGGTTAACTAAAAATCAGGTTTAGGGGTTTTTTCCCCTCTCTGTACCTTCCATAGGAAAACACAAAATCCTATGATATTTCTACTGATCTTGGCCAGTCCGTGATACCCACATTTTACACTATGCTCCCGTCATGCACATTTTTAAGTCCTCAGACCTCATATTGCAGCGCAGATCTCTTGTGACAGAAAACGTGAGCACTGGATTCAATAGTCATTATGAATTTCTGTAGCGACAATGTTTTCCTAAATGACTGACAAGGCATCCCCAACTTGTACAACCTCCTCTGACCAGAGCGTCCTGGACTCGTACACCCTCCATCAGGCTTGAGGAAGAGGTACAAAATCCTCATCTTAAAAGGTGTAAGGGACAGCCCCTGACAAATGTTTTACTCTTTGTTATTAAAGAAACACATTGATAAATATACAAGGAAAAATAATACATTTCAACTGCAAAGAAAGAGCAGAACCATGTTGGGAAAAGCCAACAAAGAAATGTCAGCTGTAGAGAGCTGAAGCGTCACAAGGCTTAAAACAAAGTGCCAGAGGTCCAGGTGATGGAAGTGGCATGTCCTTGCTCTCCCGAGGACCCTGTGCTTTTCTCCCTGGCTCACAGACTTTTCAGTTGAGACCCAGATAGTTTTTAGTTGTTTTCAGACCTAGTTAATCCCATCAAAGTCAGCAGTAAAAATTTACAACGATTTAACCAGATGTCTGACAGGACTTGGACTTGAGATTTTGATGTTCTTAGGAAACTTCTTCGTTCCTCTTTCTTTGTCCCTAGAAGTTTTAACATGGTGAAAATTTTCAGTCCTTACTTAAACCTCCCATTCTTTCTAATGGGAATTTCATTCCAATGGGAATTTAGCTCTAATGAGAATTTTGACCCAATGACTATGGGATTTAACTACTAAAAGTATTTTCCATTTACACAATGTACTACAGACTCAAGGTTCATTGCAAATATGACTTAGCCCATACATACTTGTGAAGCAGAAGAGACTTAAAAATGTCTACAATTATAAAATAAATTACAAGCCATAAAAAACATATATATTTAACTACATAATTCAGCCATAAAATAGTTACTGATGTCGCAGTCAAGCACTTCAACCATAGTTCTGCCCCCTTGCTTTTTTGCCTTATTTTCTGAATAAAGAATATAACAAGGAAGGACAAAGGGATGTATTAGAGGCCGCATGGAAACCATAAGCTTTTTTTGTGCTTTGTTTTTTCCACCTTTTTTTTTCACGGAATCACAGAATTCTCAGAGTTGGAAGGGACCTCTGGTGATCATCTAGTCCAACTCCCCCGCAAAAGCAGGATTGCCTAGGGCACGTTACTCAGGACTGCATCCAGGCGGGTCTTGAAAATCTCCAGAGTAGGGGACTCCACGACCTCCCTGGGCAGCTTGTTCCAGTGCTCTGTCACCCTTTCCGTTCCCACCCCCAGTTTGGCGTTGAGCAAGTTCCTACCTCATGCGATGCCGAGAGGGCTTGGCTGGTGTGGCTCCGAGGCACGGCTGAGGGAACAAGCTTGGTCCTCCACTCCGCTCCATCAGCTCTCTATGGTCTCTGAGCTGAGGCTCCAACTCCCGGGCTCTGAGGGCAGTGTGGCCCGAGGCACAGAGAATATTTTTCTGTATTTAAGGAGCTGCAAGAGAAAGAAGAGAAAGAACAATTTTTACCAGTTTATAATTCACCTAACCTGAATCCTGGCACATCTCAAACATGTCTTAGACTTTTCCCCCCAAAAAAACAGCAGTAACTTTTTCACAGGCCACTACCATCTCCATCTGGAACAAATGCTTCCAAGGTTTTTTCTTAGAACTGCTTTGCAATACCTGGACTTCATTTGGGTGAAAGGTCCCTAAATTTACTCCTGCTGGCTCGCTGACACCTCCATGAACCATTGGCACAGTCACACACAAGTGATGAGTTTGTGTACGGTGCAGCTTCACAGAGCTCAGCCTGCAAGTCCTGGCATTAGATTATTTTAAAGGAAGTCATCAAGTCTTATCTTCTTATTTCTGACCTCATGAAAACTATCCACTGGCTTTGCTATTCTGGTGGTTTACCACTCAATATCTGAAACGCCATCATGAATAAAGTGAAGTGTGATACTTCATAGATGTGTGTGGCCTACAGTCCTCTGCCCATTTTCAGTCTTAAACAGCAAGTAAGTGAAGGGAGGGGAAACAACTGCAAGGTGTTATCCCTGGGAATAACACAGATATGTTCTCAATTCAGTGCCAAAAATACCCAGTTTTTGAAAATTACTTCTCGCTACACATTACTTAAAGCATATCCAAGCAAAGAAAGGCAACACCCATAGAAGGAGTCATTAGCAATAATGTTGTGGTTTCAGCCTCGTTCCTTTAAAAATGACTCACCAGAAAAAAAGCTCAGAAAAGACCTCTGTCTTAATTATTGTCCTGGCCCCAACGTGGCTCTTTTTTATCTGCTTGTGCAGAGCAAGGAACTTTCCGAGCAGCAGAGCCTGCACCCTTCTCCCCTGCTCCTGGGCAGTCATTGTCTGCGGGGAAAGGAAAAATACTGCTGTGGGGCGGGATGTGGGACCTTGGCAGAGGGTCCACTGAGCCCCGAGGCTGAGCTCTGGGAGGAGAAGCCTCTCGCAGACATGCCGACGTGGAGATCCAGCCATTCCATCAGCACCACGTGTGGTGTTGGACGGGAGAGCACCAGCATTGGAGCTGCAGCCTCTTCAGCACACATTTTTTGACACAGGCATTAATTACCTCATCGCATGCCATGTCCTGTGCATGGAGTGGATCGTGCTCTCCCAGCAAACTGCCATGCAGCCACGTGTTCTGTCACCATTGTTTGGTGCACGGCTCTAGGACTCGTTAATGGCACCGTACGCAGGCTATGTATGCCACGCTGCCAGAATTAGCAATTTCCACATGGGTTCTTCCATGGCAGCAGTTATTGTAGCAGCACAGCACTTCATAACATTAATCAGTTTATTTTCAAAATACTCCAATGAAGTTTCGAAAGAGTGTATCTGCAAATCCATAAAAAGTACGCACTGAACACGTGCACACTCAACTTTTTCACAGGTTTATGATAGGCCGCATTTTGATGGAACTTTATAGGAATGAAAAAGGGCACAGTTATAGCCCCGAACTGGAACAAAACTCAGTCTAGTACTTTGCTATCCTGCTGTTGAAGTCTACAGACAGTGTGAAAGCATTTCTTTGGAGACGTACAGTTAACAGACACACTCAGGAACCTAAAGATTTGAATTTTTGCCCAATGATCGTTCTTGTAACACCGCTTACCGTGTTAACAGAGCACTTCAGCTGACACCGCCTGGTTCCAAATTGCTTCACGTGTCTTCCGAGGTGGTAAAACCCCCAACTGCCAGCAGCCCCTCTCGGTCCGCAGCAACATCTGCACTTGTGAATTGTCCACAAAATTCTGTGGCAGGCTGAAAACTGAACATATGGGGACAATATAAAATACAGTGGATGAAAATCACAAAATAAATAATACTGGGGCCAGTACGGCAGTTGTGTTATTCCTTTCCCTATTTAATTTCAAAAAAACCAAAGCCACAAAGCCCATTATTAACTGTAGCTTCTGCATTAATTTTCAGTCTGCCAACCTAGTGTACTCCAGAAAGACAGGGTCCTGCTACAGAAACTGGCTTCGCTTCTGTTCCTGTGTGTGAAGTCTTACGGTTCACCGTAAATTTACATTTTGTGTTCCATGAATATTTCACTGTTGTGAGGTGAATAATTATATTTACCTCTATTTTCCCTGGAAGTAGTGCATTTTTATATTACTCTAATACCACCAATGCTTCAGTTATTGCTAATATTAAAAATGGATTTAATTACGACATGATTAATCCAGAACTAAAACATGGTTGATATCCGAACAGGCCAGGCACAAATCAGGTGTAATTTACATCCCTAATTATTACATTAACAATTTTTTTCTTCTTGTTACGGTTTGAGAAACCCACAACAATTTATTGCCATTTAGACAATCATTCTGTCAACCGATGACCCATCCTCACCCAGGAAGGGGAACTGGGGAAAAACAAAGAGACCCAAGGGTTGGCTGAGTATAGTCGTTGTATATTTTTTAGTGGTTCTTTAGTATTATTAATGTTAATTATTTAGTCTTATTCTATTAAATCTGTCTATATTTCAACACTCGCGTTTCTTTATTTTTCCCCAGTTCTCCTTCCCGGGTGGGGAGGGGTCATCAAGTGAGAGAATAATTGTCTAAACAACAATAAACTGCTGTGGGTTCCTCAAACTGTAACACCGGGATGTGCCAGGCCCTGTTTGCCCCAGTCTAATCTCTACCAATGCTCCATTTCTTCAGTGCTATCTGGAGATCCCGGACACATTATTGGGTTAAATAATTAAATAACGCCTTCTCTCTCCTCTGTGGGCTCAAACTATTTTTTTTCCCTCTGGTTTTCTCTGTATTGACTCACTTTGAGAAAAAAAAAAAAAATAAAAATCTGCGTTTTAAACAATAAGCAATTTGGCACCGGCCCTGCCTTCTTTGTACCACGTATAGCGCTAAGAACACAGTCGGTGCCAAGGGAATAATAACTCACAGATAAAAAAAACTTTAATAATAGAGGGAAATGGCTGTGCTTTGAGCCCGACCAGCCTGCCGAGTCCCCCGACACCCAGATCTGGGGTACAGTGATCGAGGAGCCCTTCGCCACCACAACCTCCCATTGCCCCCCACCATGGCCCAGACCCCACCGGCCGGGGACAGGGCCACTGTGACAAGGCTGCTTAACCCCCAGGGGTTTTGCAGCTCCTGAAAGCCACCCGCGTCCCCCCAAGGGATGGCGCCCAGGGACTCACACTGCTGGGTGGGGGAGTACAGGCCCCACACTCCCTGGGAGAGCCAGCGGGGAGGCTCGGCGGGAGCCATGACCCTGCAGGGCCGCCTCCTGAGGGGTGGGCAGGCCACCACCGGGCCCTGATGGCTCCAGTCAGCCTGAGCTGCCCTGAGATGTCCCCAGGCCTGCCTGTGGCACAGGAGCACCATTTTGGCCCAGACCTTCCAGGGGTACAGCAGAGGCAGGGAGTGCCCCGTCTCCCCCGTTCCCAGGCCCTTGCGGGACTTCCCAGGCGGCCTCAGGCCTCACTGCGGAGGCGGCCTGGCCTCACCTCAGGCAGCGGCCCTGCAGGCCGCCACCAGGCCCTGCAGGCTCCAGTCAGCCCAAGCCACCCTGAGCTGTCCCCAGGCCTGCCTGTGGCACAGGAGCACCATTTTGGCCCAGGCCTTTCAGGGGTACAGCAGAGACAGGGGGTGCCCCGTCCCCCGCAGCTCCCAGGCCCTCGCGGGACTTCCCAGGCGGCCTCAGGCCTCACTGCTGAGGTTACTTACCTTTCTCTGAGGAGAGCCGCGCTGGCGGTGGAGCTGTGGGTGTCACCACCCTGCTCTGCCCAGCCATGGGGACCGTGGGCCTGCACCCCATCGTCTGCATTGGGGCCATGGGACTGGCACCCCATCATCTGCTTCAGGGCCTTGGACCCCACCTGTGGCTGCCCACAGCTCCCAGCTTGCCTTCCCTCACGGAGCACACTGCTCTTGCCGCTTTCCCACACCTACTCTTCATCCATGAGGCGTTCAAAGAAGCATCTATGGCAGGGAGAGCAACGAAACACGCAGCCCAGTCCCAGCGTCTGTCTCTGGTTGTGTTCAGGAACAGTTCCACACTCAGAGCCTCGCTGAACTCGGTACTCTGGCCATCGAGGCAGTCCTTCCTTGAAGACACATTGAAGCCGATATGCTAAAAGCAGTAAATCATATTGACTGCATACCTCAAATGTCCCCGTAAGTCTCCTGAGGCCAAAACCCCTGCCCACATCATCTGAAATCTTGGACTTCTGGCACCTGGAGCATCCCGGCATTCCTGTGTCGTCTGGATGACTTACAGCTGTGGAGCCCACTGCAGCTCTGTGAATACACGTCCCATGCAGTGTCATCCATCTTACATACTCTCACACCACGTGCCAGGGGCTGTGAACAGGCCCCTTCTTCCAAATGACATGGCTGGGGCAGAAGACAGACCCCTCCTCCTGGTGGGATGCCTGTGTCCTTCTTCCTCTGCAAAGCTGTTCCGAAATGTTCTGGGTGCCTGGTGGCCTGCAGCACAGGCAAGATTATGGCGACTTGTGCTCAATGAACAAGTTCAGAAATGGGCCTCCTTGACCCATCTGCAACACGTGATGGAGTTGTCCTTGGAGGCACCAAACGTGATGCTGTGTTCAGTACCCACTGGGAACAGAAGACTCTGTCTTGACTTCCATGAAGGCCGGCAGCTCAGCTAGACGTGTGACGAGAAAGTGAGCACCCTCTCTGAAACATTACTTGGCGTGAGAAATGGGGGTGCTGGTGGCTCTGGGGGCTCCTAAGGGAGGAGTCTATTGGAGTGGGTTATGGGCAGTTCTGACTCCAGAGAGAAACCCAGGCTCCAGCTGCAGAGGGAGCCCACCCCTTGTCTAGACCAGGTATTCTCACACCTGTGTAACATGGCCGCAGGAGAACATCCAGGCGGGCAGGGGCACCCCCCTTCCAGATGGCCATTTTAGCACCCATTTCTCACTAGGCCTTAAGGCCACGCTGGAAAATGGCCCTGTTCATCTCCCCTGGAGTAACTTGTACCCATTACCCCTCATTTTGGGCTCACAGCTCTCCTGCCCCAGCCTTCCAGAGCAGCACCCCACTTAAGATTTCTACAGCCCTCAGCCAGGAAGGACATGGAGCTGTTGGAGCGGGGCCAGAGGAGGCCATGGAGATGCTGGGAGGGCTGGAGCCCCTCTGCTGTGAGGACAGGCTGAGAGAGTTGGGGGGGTTCAGCCTGGAGAAGAGAAGGCTCCAGGGAGACCTTAGAGCCCCTTCCAGTCCCTCAAGGGGCTCCAGGAAAGCTGGGGAGGGACTCTGGATCAGGGAGGAGAGCCATAGGACGAGGGGGAAGGGTTTTAAACTGGAACAGGGGAGATTGAGATGAGATCTGGGGAAGAACTTCTTTGCTGTGAGGGTGGTGAGACCCTGGCCCAGGTTGCCCAGAGAAGCTGTGGCTGCCCCATCCCTGGAGGGGTTCAAGGCCAGGCTGGATGGGGCTTGGAGCAAGCTGGTCTGGTGGGAGGTGTCTCAGGGTGGAACTGGATGGTTTTTAAGGTCCTTTCCAAACCAAACCGTTCCAATATTCTATGATTCTCCTAATCCCTTTCAGGCCTGGGCCTTGGAGCGCGTCCCCGGCCTCCACATCCCCCTTTCTTTGGTCCTTCCCCCCCGCAATTCGCTCCTTTTGCCCTTTCCCATGGCAATTTTCAGGAACCGTTTGCGCACCAGCCGAAATTGGGCGCTCTGCTCCCATTACATTTATTTAAAAAAACAAAACAATCAAAAAAACCCAAATAACCAAAACAGACACCCCGCACCCCCCCTCAGCGTGGCCGGGGCGGGCGGGTGTGTGTGTGTGTGTGTGTGTGTGTATGGGGGGGGGGAGTGGGAGTGGGGGTGGCGGCGGGGCCCCCTCCATCTTGGTGGCCCCGCTCCGCTCCGCGCCGTCCCGCCCGCCTCCCTCCCTCCCTCGTCATTGTCTGCGAGCGGCGGCGGCGGCGGCGGCGCTTATAAGGCGGCGGGCATTGCCCGGATGTGAGCGGCTGGCGATGTGTCTTCCAGGGAAAGATGCTATTATCCGCGTCTCCGCGGGGGAGGCCGTGGTGGTGGTGAGGAGGAGGAGGAGGAGAGCGCTGTAAACTTGGAACAAGTTTGGGGACGGGCGGCTCCGCGCTCGCTCGGTTGTTTTTTTTTTTTTTTTTTTTTTTTTGGTTTTTTTTTTCGCCTTTTTTTTTTTTTTTTTTTTTTTTTAAGGAAGGACGGAGGGGAAAGTCCCCGGAGCCGCCACGGCGCTCGCAGTTTGTCAGTCACCATGTGTTTGTAAAAACAATAGAGGGAAAAGTTGTCGGACCTTCTTTTTTTTTTTTTTTTTCTTTCTTTTTGCCTTTTTTCTTTTTTTCTTTTTTTTTTTTTTCTTTTTTTTTTTTGGCTGGCTGGCGGCTCGGCTGTCTGGGTGGGGGAGCTGGTGGCGGGCGTTTGGTGGTCGGGAACCCCAAATCCCAACAACAAAGCCAGGTGTAGGGTGCCTGTAAAGCTGTGGAGTACCCCGGAGCAGGACTGACACTTACAGTACTTTTTCGTGGTTTTGGAGGGTCACACACGTGTGAGATAATAAAGCACTTTGGCAGAAGATTCCTCTCTTCTTTTTTATTTTTTATTTTTTTTTATTTTTTATTTTTGTTCCTTTTTTTTTTACCCCCTTGGAATATTGTGAACATATTTGTGGCCATTTAAGGTAAAGTTACAATTTGCTGTTAAGAGTAACTTGTCTGTGGTTTTTTTTTTGTTTTTCTTTTTTTTTTTTTTCTTATTTTTTCCTAAATTGTCGATCCCACTGTGTTATTTAAAATAAGAGGTGCAAGTTATTGGCTTGTGTAAATGCGAAGGGGAAGTGCACCGCGTGTGCGTGCACACAGGATCGCTGGTGTGTATAAATATACATTGTGTATCCCAGGGTGGAATTCCACGTGTGGGATACACACCGAGGTGCAAACGCCCAGCGCGATAACTCGGGGCTTTCTTTCCTACCGGAAAACGAAGCCGAGCTAGGTTGTTTAGTTTATTTTATTTTGTGGAGCGTGTCGGGCCTGCAATAGCAAAATGTAAAATAAAAAGTATAACATGCTGAAAGGGAGGGGGGGGGGGGGGGGCTCTGGCATCGTCCCCAGAAACTTGAGCGTAAAGGGAATCAAAGGGCTGATTTCGCGAAGTTTGCAGCAATGCTCTCTGGAAATGGAAAAACCTCGGCTTTGAAATTTAGCTGTAGGCACCGGGAAGGGGGGGAAGGGGAGAGGGGGGAATCGCAAACAAACCAAAACAAAGCAGAATTAAAAAAAAAAACAAAAACAAAAAACAAAAAACCTGGGTAATACAAGGGGGGGGGGAAATAATATTGTTCCTCTTGGCAAAGTCCCCGCATCACGTGTATTTGCAGCCTGGTATAAACGGGCTTTGCCATGTGGATGTGCGGGAGCTGGGCAAATTTAAAGTATAATCCCCGCAAAAGTGCGGGGCGGGCGGGACTCGGCGGCTCCATGAGCGGCGGGTAGGGAGGCCCCGCGCCCCTCCGCGCCCCGGGCTCGGCTCCGCGCTCCTCTCCGCGCCCCTTCCCTCCTTCCCCGCCCGCCTGCCCTCCCTTCTCTCCTTTCCCTTCCTTTCCTTCCCTTCCCTTCCTTTCCCTTCCCTTCCCCTCCCCTCCCCCGGCGCTCGGAGGGAACCGATGACTCCGCACAGGCCCGAAGCCGCTGCCGGGTTGTTGCTATTAACCCCCCTCCTCTCCGCAAATTAGAAATTGGGGCTAATTGTCACAGGCTGCTCTCTGCTTCCCCCCCCCGCCCCGCGTCCCTCCGCACCGGCGCCTCCGGAGCCTGCGACTTTGCATCTCTTTTTCTTTTTTTTCTTTTCTCTTTTTTTTTTTTTTTTTTGTTCCCCCCCATCGCTGTTATCGCTGTTTGCCGTTTCTGCCTCTAAACGCTACTTTGCGTGGAAGAAGGAGAAGGGAAAAAGTTGGGAGCGGATGGCTGTAGTTTCTTCTCTGGGATCCTCATTCATTCCTCGCTGAACCTCCTGTTGCATAAATGATGCTCCGGCAGCGAGGCTTTTTCTTTTTTTTCCTCCTCCGGGTTTGGGTTTAGAGTGGATGTTACCGGGTTTCGATCGCCTCTTTGGAAATACAATATCGCGCTTTTTTTTTTTTTTTGGTTGTTGTTGTTGTTGTTGTTTTTGCTGCCCCTCCATCTTTTTTCCCTCCCTTCTTCTCAACAACCCACCCCCGACCCCCCACCCCCCCTGAAAAATCCGCTTGTGTTTCCTGCAAGGCTCGGGACTGGGTTTCTGATTGCGGTTATTTCCATGTTTCTAGGTTTGTGTGATTTTGCTAAAATGCATCACCAACAGCGAATGGCTGCCTTAGGGACGGACAAAGAACTGAGTGATTTACTGGATTTCAGTGCGGTAAGAAACAACGGTGGAAATTAACAACAGCTGTAAAAAAATATCTTCTAGCTGATCTGTTAAACTAAAAAAAAAGAAAAACCAAAAACCAAACCAACAAAAACAAAACTGTGATCTAAGTACATTGGGCAATTTTTAATCAGCAGCTAGAACCATGCGAAATATCTTTTTGCTTATAAAAATAAGAAAAAAAAAAAAGAAAAAAATTAGAGTCTTTTTATTATTTCTTATTGTATGTGATGGGAGATGGAATCGTGTTCACAGCTTCTTTGAATGTCTTGGATGTCTGAAATAATTCATACGAAAAGAGACGCCCCTAAAACTGAACATTTCTCATCATTAGTTAATAACAATATCTAGCACTTTTATTGTGCTTTACGTTTTATAGCGTTGTTGGCACATGAACTAATTAATTGCTAATTAGTTGCTTATATTCTATTTTCAGTTCTTCCCTTGTTTCATTTTTTGGCACATGGAAAGTGCAAAGAAATCCATGACTGTCTCAGTTTAAAGTTTTCACTGAAATCTCATATGGCTTCTGCTGTCATTAAAACTGCTCCAATCTTTTTCTGAAGCCCTCCCCCCTTTCCCCCCAGCTAGATGGTGCTTTTTTTTTTTTTCTCTTAAAAAAAAAAAAAAAAAGTACTTTTTGTCTCTTTGGGCTGGTTTGGAGGCCAAACGTTAATCCGGACGTGTGCACTTGTCTAGTTTTGTCAGGCTCCCCCCCCCCCTCCCTCCCAGCCCCTTCCTTCCTCTCCCCATCCCCTTCCTCCCCCCCCCCCCCCAGTATGTCACAGGAGGCTCGATCTGTCCCGTTATTTCTTTCTTTCGGGGGAGACAGTTTGCTGGGAGATGCGTGTACGTTCCTAAAGCCCAGCAACACCCCGCAAAGCCCCGATTTCCTCCCCCCCACTCCCCCCCCCCGTGGAAATGGGGCTGCTTCAGGCTGGTGGTGCTGCTGCTGCTCCAGCCTTGGCTTGGGAGGGATGGCTTGGGGAAGTTTGGCCAGGAAACCTAGCCTGAGGCAGCTTTGCAGCCCCCTCTTTGCTTGTTGCACTTTTTCCATTTGTTCCTTCGCTTTTTGCAGGCTCTGACTCAGGGAAGGTGCGTATTATCCACTAGACACGTCGAAGAAGAGAGAAACCAATTAGGGTCGAAATAAATGCTAGGGAGAGAGAGAGGGAGCGAGAGAGAGGGAGAGAGAGGGGGAGAGGGAGAGAGCCTTGCTTCAAATTGCTCTGTGTTAGAGACGAAATGAGAATTTAGGGCAGGTGGCACTTTGCATTATTATTATTCGGGTTCCCATATGACAGGCAAATCCTAAAGCGGGATGGAAATGGACATTGCTACGTTTATGGCCAAGGTTTCAACAAAAAACCAAACTTTTTTCGCCTTTGTCAGCGGGAGAGTTGGAGAGGGGAGCGAGCCCCGCTTCCCAGCCTGGCTCACGCTGCTGGGGACCGGGCTTGCTCCAACTCTTCGGGGAAGCGAATATTGTTTGGGGAGCTAATGAGCCTAATAAAAACGTGATGATGGTGGCGAGGGGCTGGTGGGGGCTGTAAGAAATATTGACTCGTTTTCAGGTCTGTGGGGGACGATGTTTTGTGGGAGATGAACTATTCACGTAGTTCACAGCGAACGTGGAAGGAACTTTTGACTACCAGCGGACTCGGGAACCTCTTGTTTTCCACTAGTAATGCCTCTTTGTTTTTTTTAGATGTTTTCACCTCCTGTGAGCAGTGGGAAAAATGGACCAACTTCCTTGGCAAGTGGACATTTTACTGGCTCAAGTATGTAACGTTTTTGTTTCGTATGTAGTGAAATTGTTGTTAGTTATTTATCCACAGGCATTACCTTTGTTGTGGTTGTGTTAATCTCTTCTGGGGAGCAGATTCATTCAGATTGGAGTGGAATTATTCCTTAGCGCTGGCTGTTATTATTATTATTATTTCCACAAGACTGGGACATTTTCACAGTATTTCTATACATTTATGATTTTTTTTTAAAAAAAAAAAACCCTAAAGTTCTCCTCTGTATAATTGTTCAAGGTGAGCTAGTTTAAATCTCTGTTCTCAGTTGAGCATTGGAGCTTTTTATTTCCAGTTTCAGATGCTAGCTTTTGCATGTCTGAAATTATAAGCGAAACATCTTGTGTGAGAATTTAATTTTGTGAATAAGAATTGAAGGCTGCTTAAATTAAATAAATAAATCAGCAAGTATCCGAGTCTAAACACCAACCTCTTCTGGGAAAAGGACTCTTTAGTATTAAAAATCACTGTTTGCTGATGGAATATTTTTGGGTGAATTAAAATCTTCAGGCTTGTTTCTTTTCTCCTGGTGGAAGACAGGGCATTTTCTTTCTAAATATTTGCCTGCTTTTGAAGAGTCCCTGCAATTGAACTGGAGGATTTGGTTGTTTGTGTGTTTGTTTATTTGGCTGTAGTAGTACTATAGGGGCAACTCCTGCATTCCATAAAAACAGGAGTCCTGTTTGATGACAAAAGAAATACCAGAGCTCTTTTGCGGTAGAACATGTGTGTGCAATAATTGTCTGGCAACTAAAGTTTTATATAGAGGCTTTTATATGCCTGACAAATTAGAAGTAAAACTAGCAAAGATACTCGGGCATTTGAGATTTCCTTGCTCTTCTATTAACTTTGTTTAAGAGGGTTCCCTGCCTTGCGGATGTGATGTTTTGGCTAGGACACAAATCCATCTCCGGGTAGAGAGTGTTTTAAAAGCAGGGGCAATTAGACATAGCCCCACACTGTACAGAGTATTGTTATCCGCCGAGTCCTGCTCAAAATCAGATGGGAAATTTGGACAAGTCCTCCCTGCAAACTGCCAGTAGATATCTAGATATAAACACGTCACTGCGTATAGTTTCATGCCTGGTATTTGCAGTTTGGACTCAATTAAAGGAACCTCTTCTGTGTATTCACTATAGCCATTTTTATTAAATGCACTGGTACCGCAATTAACTTCGTATTTCCAAAGAAGGACTTCCTAATTTGAGAGTAGTCTGGAATGTGCATTTTTAAGATACTAGATCAAATGCCGCCTACAATTATTAAGTACTCATTTTGGGAATTTTATTCTACTCAGACTTTCAAAATAATAACATGGCTTTGTTTTATCTTCACAAATTTGGTTGTATTATGAATATAGTGACTTGGAAAATTTTACTGTCAGGTTTGAATAACTTTCCAAATGTAATTTGCCTTATATCTCGCAAGCTAAAGATTTTAGTCCTATTTTTTGTTATTTTCTGAATGACATAATTTTAAGAACTGATTTAACCGAAGACATAATATTCACTATATTTGTTTTCACTGGAGAGAAGCAAAGAGTGTTTGTGCCAGACAAATCAATTTGTCATGCTTATATACCAGTCAATGCAGCAACTAACACTGGTCTAGCAGCAATTGACTGGATAGTTATATTTAATAAATGCATCGTAAACCTCATCTACCAAGTCATTTTGATCAGAAATACCCCAGGATAGCGAGTCTGAAGAGTGAGTGGAATCGAGGGGTTATATTGGTTTTTTTTATTGTCTCTAAATCTGGAAGCATTAAAGTAACTTTGACGCATCGTTTCAGCCACACAAGTAATTTAATGAGCTGAAGTAAGTCAGTAATATTAAGATACAGACCGTTTAAAATAACACCTGAACCCTCCCACACTGTCACAACATGTAAAGGCTTGAATCCCCCGGTCTTTGCTGGTGGAGGCTGAAGGACCCAGCCTGATTAAGGGAGGTTGGTAGATTGTTTGCACAATGGGATGCGGCACAGGGTACGCTCTTCCAAGGGCAAATCGTTTGGAATTTCCTATAGAAATGGCTGTCGCTTGGTTATTGGAGAGGGAGCGAGTGACCAGTGATTTTGGAAAAAGTTGTCAGAGCGTGGACATGAGTGAGTTGCCCCTCGCTGGTCCCGGTGAGAGGGTGGGTGTGTGGCCTGGCGAGGGAGTTGCGTGCAGGAGAAGCGTGGCTATTGTTCGCCGGGCTCTTGCTGGCCAGCCAGCTGTGTGCCAGGGGCTGGCTCCTTCAGCATCTCTGGGGTGCGGGCTCGCGGTGAGCCAGCGCTGGAGACATGCAGATTTGATGTGATAGCGCCCAGACAACTGCTGCAAGAGATGTTTTCTGTTATTGTATGGAAGGATTAAAGATAGCTCCATTAATAACATAGGAGCACAGTTTATTATTCTAATTATCCATATTGATAATAGGAAATTTTAGCCAGCCAAACGCAGCCTGTTCTTCCTTCTGGACAGATGCCCTTCTGAAGTTTGAGCTGACCTTCTCTTAATGGTCGTCTTTTAAAAATGATATTTACTGAGATGGGGAACCACAGATGTCATTCCTCTGCATTAACCTGAAACTTCTCTTAGGAGAGGGGAGGAAAAAAAAAACCCCCACCCCAAAACCGACCCCAAAGAAAAGCAATCCCAAGCAGTGAAGTGAAACTAACTGTACTTTAGGAAGTGTGGTAATATTTCATGCTTAAAGTCATCTTAATAGCTTTTTACTCATCTAATATATGATGCTCTATTGTGATTTGTAATGTGTGAATGAAAATAAAGTAAAGCCACATTTCCTTTTAATCTTTAATTTCACAAACATGGCTTCTTACCATGTTAAGAAATGGTGAGGGCTGGGAGGGAGAAAGGAATGTAACCTGAGCCACAGCCGTGACATTCCCATGGAGCATTTTTCACATGAAAGGCTTTTGTCAACCCAGTAAAGGACCAGGAGTTTTTGTTTGATGTTTGCAGGTGTTCAGCAGAGAGCACTAAAACAATTCAGCCATGCTGCTTCAGAGACTCTGACCTTAACGGGGGGAATTGGGGAAGACTGAAATTATTTTTAAGAAAACTCCCCTGGAGTTACCTCAAATTTATATTGTATTTGTAAAGTGATTTAGTACCTGTTACTTAAATTGAACAATGCATGTCCATTAGAATGAAGCCGGGTTTTTCTTTTTCCTTTTTTTTCCCCCCCCTTCTTTTTTTTTTTTTCTTTTCTTTTTTTTTTTTTTTTTAAAGTTGCCAAAATAAAATTGATTTTCCAAGACCCTCTAAAATTTTCTGAATAGTTCACCTTAGCTTCCTTAGCATTTGTCACAATCTAAGTGCGAGACACTGTAAAATAAGGGGAAGATGATGATCGCTGGTGCTTGATTTTTGGGGAATGGATTTTGAAGCAGGTTTTGACAATTGTGGCACTAAAGAATTTGCTAGGTCTGTCACATTTGGCGTATTTCAGTTTCCGAACCGTTAATCGAAGCCCACATCTTCCTGATTCTGTTCAATTTCTGCTTCTTCTATTTTAAGTATTTAATTTTACCTAAGTTTTCAAGCATCTGTTAGAGATTGCCCACTGTGTATATGTTTGAATATTGTGTGGGTGTGAGTAGCAGGAAAATAACTGAATTCTTATGATTGGCCCTTCCTATTGCATGCACGCAAAAAACAATCTAAAATCTTTGCTAGCACAGACAGCACTGCATAAAGCTGTCAGTTTAAAGGATTTAAGGACTTGCTTTTAATTTTGCCATTAGTTTGATTAGGGCTTGTCCTGCATTAAAATAACAGCCATTACAAATTAATACATCTTTAACTAGGGAATCACAAATTCAGCTGGATTTTTTTGGAAGTCCTTTTTTTAACTATGGATGTGTCTGAGTAAATTATAACCAAATGTAGTTTTTTTAAGTACAGTTCAATTTTTGGAGCGTGGCCTTCTGGGAAAGGGGCATAATTTTGCCAAATTCTTGGTGGATCATGAGAAAAAGTGGAGTTAAATACAGTCTAGATCTTGAAAAGGTTTTGGTGGCCGCTCAGGTTGGGCACAGCTGACAGTAGGAATGATGTGTGCGTGCTAGGGAAGAACACACCTTCACCAGGGAGGATTTGGGAAGAATGTGATTTATTTGGGGGGTTATAATGCAGAATTCAAAAGAAAAAAAAAAAAAAAAGAATACATGAGAAATGTGAAGCGTAGGGATCAGAGAAGTGCAGGGAGGCAGCGTAGCGGGTACGTAGCTGTTGGGATTACACAGGTGACTCTCAAGGGTAGTCCGTGTCTGCAGTGGTCTGTGTCAGAAAACACAGCAAACGATGATTGAATTTGGGTGTTGGCTTTGCGTGCGTGTTGCACCACGTCGCTCCCTTTGCCAGGCGGCATTCCAGGTCTCCGGGTCTCCGGTGTGCGGGGACACGGCACCTCCCAGCCCCTCTGTCCGGCTCTGCCACCCCCGGCCCGCGGCGCTGCTCCCTGATGCTCCTCTCTGGGTTTCCCTGTTGAAAAATCCTCCAGGCTTTAGCTCCGTGGGTACACAAAAGCAACCGCTTCCATATTTTTCATCCCTAATGTTTCGTAATTATGATTAAGAAGAAGAAGAATGCTAGTTACCTCCCATCCTTCCAGCTATGTTTACTTGCGAAGCGTTCGATCCTCCTCCCCTCCGAGCCCTATTAAAGAGCGCGCTGTGGGGGCAGAGGGAGACCCACGCGGTGGTATTTGAGTTGGCCTGAGACACCAGCCTGCATACTTGGAGGAGCTAAATATTTAGTTACAAAGGGGAGAGGTTACTTCTGAGTTTGGGTCTTGCTGGCAGTGGCAAACGGAGCGCATCCTGCAGAGGACGTTCCAGAGACACCGCCACCTACAATCCCTCACGTGTATTTAGACCTGGAAGCTGAGGACTTGTCTTGGCAATTAAAAAAGAAAAAAAAAAATTAAAAAATTCATGAATCCCCTTGATTTGTGATTTTGGAAGAAAATTAGCCTTATTAAATGGAAGAGGGTTTGAATACTCTGCAAAAAGGTTGCCTTGGATCTGATCTAAGAGAATTGTATCTGGAACAGTTCATTTGCGCCTGTTGGATACTGTAGCTTTTCTATAAAATACTTTTTGTCATAATCCTTGCTCGTCTACCTTGTCAAGACTCCTGAATACATTTAATAATTCAAAACCATCCACATTAGCTGTCTGAGAGACTGAAATGCTTGGGGGCCAGATCCAGCCAAATGTCACTTGGAGGAGACGCTTGTGCCTGCCATTGCCAAATTTAGCAGGAACAGAAAGAATGTTTTTCGGTTATTCCGTGGATACGAGGTATCTGTGAACAAAGTGTGTCTGTTAAACCAGGGAACTCAGGCCTGACTTGGGCTTAAGTAGGAGTACAAAGCTTGTGCAACGTGTTCGGTAAGGGATGTGGGAACAAAAGGCGTCTGGGAGCGTGCGAGGTACAATTTGGCTTCTTCCCATTAGATTTGTGCTCGTACCGCTCCCAAATTCAGATTGATTCCTGTCATCAGCAAACGCAGCTCCCATCGACCGAATTCCCTGGAAACATTAAATAGGCACAAAGAATTGTCAGCCTCTGCATCTCGGGAACACCGGGTCACACAAATTTTAATCTTTCACCGCTTACACTTATTTTTTGGCTTCTGCAGCTTGAACATGTGATTTAATTTATTATTTGAATTCCCCCCCCTCCTCTGTGATTTAAGCCGTTACTGAATTTGGAGTCGCTTTGATATTTTACTTACCTTGTAAGTAAAAGGATATCAGCGCAGGCTCGGGGATCCCAGGAATGTTGCGAATGAACTGCTTGACGCTTTTTGACAGGATCAGCAAATATCTTTACCATGCCCTAGTAATGAGGAAATCGCTTAAATAACAGATGAACAACTAAGTCACATAAACATATATAATAGAACTATGTAATGAAAGTTTATGCTGTTAATTGCTTGAATCTCTCTTAAATGCACAGAATCATGGAGCAGTAAAAGCTGTCATATAAACAGTTTTGTTTTGAGTTTAAAATTATTCCCTTTTTTTTTTTTCTTCTTCATCTGCTATGATAAACAAAGTCATTTTGTAAGCTTCACAGATCAAACATTTACTTCTAATGGTAAACTACATTTTGTATCTGGAAATGTGTGTCTTTGCAAGGCCCAGAAAAAGAGTAGAGCCCCGGTGGCCCCAGGCCTGTGGTTTTCAGTGTTTGATATCATGATGTTATTTAGATCGGTTCCCGTAAGCCAAGATAACAGATCTGCAATTGTTTAATAAGGAACAGGGGATGTGTTTGTAATGGTTTAAAGGTCTTTTACCAAAATTTTCCCAGATAAATGATACCAGGGAGGTGGACATCATCAAAGTTGGACTAAGAAGGGCTAGAAATTACATCTCAAGAAGTGGAAATTATTTTTTTTATGTCCTGAACGGGAGGCAGCCTATTGTTTTGAAGCTTATGAAATGCAGCCTTACGAAAGTCAGGTGCCTACATCTCCTAGGGCTCCTCGGAGCCGGCCGAGGAGAGATGGCCCCGGGGCTGTGATTCATTTTCTGGTCCCTGCCAAAGGGCCCAGCGATTTGCCGAGGCGTAGCTCTCTGTGTTCTGGCTGGCGAAGAATAGGTGAGACTGTCATTGCTCACACAAACGTCTAGTTCAAGTGAGCTCGCTGTGTGGTCAGCAGAGAGAAGAGGCGGCACGGCCCGGGAATGTCTGACATGTCCTGCTGAAGATGTAGGCATATAAAATTAATATACATGTAATAGTATGTACCATCTGCCAGTGCCTGCAGATAGTCCGCAGAGTTCCTCTTGCACCTCGGAAGACAGGAGGAGGAATAACAACAGTTCAAACGAGTCCCTTGAATAATTTAATTTGGTGTTATTTATGCTGTACTATTAACTGCTAAGGAAAAGTGGCTACTGAATTTCCTCCCCTGCCTTTTCACAGCTGATGCTGCCCATCAGGCCGAGGCACCGAGATGCTGAGGGGCCGCCACTTTTTCTTTTTTGTCATCTGGAAGGGATCGTGTGCCTCAGGGGATCGAGCCCAAGTGCCGAAATCTGCCTCTTGCCATTTGTGCCGTTCAAAGGTTTTCAAACCTCTGACTTGGGGGTTTGTGTTGGGGCACAAATCTGTGATGTTGGAACAGCAGAAAATCTCAATTGTCTTCTTTTACCCTTTTACCTGTTTCTCCCTAGTGCTTCTTGGCAGAGCAGAGGGGTGGCACTGACCAAATCCTTAGATTTTTTTTTTTTTTTTTTTTCTAATGTTTTCAAAGGTTGTTGTGTAATTTCTTTTCTTAGCAAAGTTACAGAACTAGGCAAAGTGTTGGGGAAAGGTTTTGGCATATTTACTCTCTCTGCCAAGGTAAACAGAGGGGCGGTCCAACTGCATATCAAACAACCAGGTGTATTTAAAAATGGGTTTATCTGGGTGGATTTGAGAGTGGGGAGAAAGTATTTCACGGGAAGGTGCCGTAACAGCATTGTTGGGTGAGAGCTATTGTGACAGTCACCGTTTCAGGACGCCTGTTGGTAGCAATGACAATAGGTAGCTGTAATCTATTGTTGTCTGGGCCGGGTATTGATCTATTTTGGAAACAAGGCTTCACGCGCGCTGCTGGATTTGCAGAGTGCTCTGGTGGAATTTGTCTAATCCCCCAAGACTTGATTTGTTGAATATAATGATTTTCTTTTCACCTGGTGGGAAGGCTTCCGAGGTTGAGCCGATGTCTCTGGCACTTGATGGTGCCTTCTGCTCCGCTCCATCAGCGGGGGGCCGGGGAGCGACGCCGGGCGCCTTCGTTGCCTGCTTGGTCCTCTCCTCGTTGCAAGCCCGCTGGTGTTTTCAGCAGTCCTGGCATCTGGGCTTCATCGCCTTCAGTCAGGGTTTTACCCAAAATTTACCTTTTTACCCTTAGAGCAGATCCTTTCAGGCCCATGGGCTGTTTCTGTGGGTTCCAGCAAAGTTTATTTAAAAAAAACCAAAAAAAGCCAAAAAAACCAACAACAACAAAAAAAAACCCAAACAAAAACCCCACACTAAACGACCCCCCTGTTTGATCTTACATTCACTCTGCAGCGATCGGTGCCTCCGCCACGATAATTTTAGGGGTCCAAAAATGGGAAAAAAAATTGAAATCACTGAATTAATTCTTAGGCACGTGTGTAATCCCTAGGAAACCAGGATTCAGTTCTTTCTCTTCTGTAGTATATAAAAATTAGACTCTCTCCTGGTGCTGTTTTCCTTGAATAAAAGCCTGAAGATTTGGGATTGTCAGGTTAACGTGGCACGATGCGCTTTTTCCTCCGACTGTACGTATAAATACGATCGACCTATTTGATAAATAACT
This sequence comes from Numenius arquata, assembly GCF_964106895.1. Lineage (NCBI taxonomy): Eukaryota > Metazoa > Chordata > Aves > Charadriiformes > Scolopacidae > Numenius > Numenius arquata. Next base: position 937,466 of record NC_133615.1, read on the forward strand.
GGTACAAAGGTTTTGTTATATTAAAAACAGCTAAGTATGACTCCTGATGGAATATCAAGACTGTAATTGAATCTCAGGGGTTCTGGTACTGTTCATAAAGCATTTGAGTTGTTTTGTGCTTTGTGACGTCAGCCCAAAGCTTGATTGAATTATGTTCCTGTGTTGTGGGAGCACCTGCCAGTGCCACTAGACTTAAGGGTCTGTCAGCATTTCCATTACAAACCTTCCTGATAAGTTTGTGACTTGGCTCTGGGCGTTTGAACCGGGCTGAGGGCTGCCATATAAACTTACAGCCTGGGAGCGAGTTGTTCTGCAAATACAAGCAAGCCGAATAAATTCCCTAAATTGTAATAGGATGTGACTCTCCTCTCGCCTCCGTGCAGATGCGATGCTGTTCCTTGGCACAGCCCCTGTTTGAAAGGACACTGGGATTTCACAGAGCAGAGCCTGAAATACCGCTGTTTAATGAAACTACGTGAAAGAGGGGTTTTTTAGTATTTTAGAAACAAAGACATGCATGTGATAACGTGATTTGGGAGTCCCCGTGAGCATGGGCCATCTCTGCTGGCAGCTCCGCAGGCTGTAGCGTAGGTTTCCTCGGTTCTGAGGGGATTCTCATTAAAGGGAGAAGTGACGGCCGGGAAGCTTGCATACACAGTTGTAATACAGAAATAATTATTACATTACTTTTAGCTCCTTATGGATCTGCGTGCTTTAATTATGGGGACGGCACACAGCAGCTGATGCTGAAATGCAGAGTAAATATTTAGCGCGGTGCTGCTCAAGGTGCGTTGCGTTGGGAAGAGATGCTCCTTGTCCTCGGGGCACTGCTGGCCACTAGGCCTTGCGGCTGCTTAAATGCTGCAGGTATTTTGAGAGAAGGGCAGGGGTGAGCCAGAGTCACCACCAGACCTCCCAGAAGGGCAGAAAGTGGCCTAATGGCTTGATGAAGTTCTGCAGCCATGAGGGCATCGTAGCGAGTCCTGGGCTCACCCCTGAGCTCACCGTGCTGTGTGCGCGGGAGCATCCTGGCTCTTCCCGCCTCCTGCTTCTCCAGGATCAACGGTTTTGCTCGGGCACTGCACAGGGGAGATGATTTGGACTATCAAGACTTCCCGGTACTGCAAAACCTCATTCACGTGGCATTTTTATACAACAGGAATCCCATCTATCTGAAGTTTGGACAAGCGTTCTGAGGTTGCCTCTCCAAAATCTCCTCCTTTGCAGTGTGTAGTCAGCCCGAGGTTGGGAATGTCCCCTCCACGAGAAATAGTACCAGATCTCTGGTATAGCTTCATCTGACTCGGAAATGTTCTTTTATTTTTCAGACCTAGGATACTTTTTTTCAGTTGTAGCCAAATGTTTGTGGCGGAGGGTTGAAGGAGAAATGGAAGCAAATATTTGGAAAATGCTTTTTCCTGCTCTTGTAAATAAAGGACATGTTCTGTGATTCCTGATGAGAGTGTAACCTGTCAGGCACACTCATTTTCCTCCTGTGCCGCTGATGCCGCTTCTCTAGCCAGACCTTCCACATGGATCTTCCCGTGCCATCACTAACTATATCCGCTACCAGTTACTGCCTGTTGCCAGAGCACTTGGTTTGGGTTTGCCTTAAACTCCTATTGTTTGGGACCGCTGGTGTGCTTTGTGTTAATCTGGGCTCTCCTAAGCCAACTTTATTTCATAGTATTTTGTCCCTTGCAGTCCTTTGGGAAAAATGATGTGTTAAGTAAGTCCTGATTCGAGACTAGATAATGCTTTATTCTGCAGGATCAGAGTTGTTAGCAAATGCCTTGCTTAACTTTTGTTTTCTGTGCCTAATCGCTTTGTTGATTTTATACTCTTTGGAAAGATTTACTTAGGAAATACTGTGTCTTGTTGTATAAACAGAGGAAAATTCATGTTCCTAAAATTAGATATTTTGTAAACACCACAAATTAGAGCATTTAATTTATGAACTAGCTTATTAACTAATGGACGTTGTCTTTTTCCCTCTCCTAGTTTTCTCATTTATATTCCTTTATTTTTCCTATTTTACCTCTGTCTTTTAAAAGTGAAGCGGTTACTTGGCACTAGTGGCGACGTAGTGGTGAGAGTGCTTCAGGTTCGTGCTCGTGTCAACGTTCGAATAAGCGGTTTGGTCAGTGTGAGATACTGATGCTTCTTCACATCTCCCTGCCTGTGAGCGAAGCCTATGACAGATACTGAAAATGTGTTGATATCCAATTAGGAAGTTAACATGGCAAAATTAGCAATTATCAGAGAGTAAACAGGCAGCTCAGGACAGCTCTCGTCAGCGCAGGGGCTCTCCGTCCTCTGCGCTCTTCGGGAGATGTGTCTCTCCAGGGCGTAAATCCTCAACGGGGAAATTATTGGGAGTAAATTATCATTGTCTTTTTAACCACAAACCCAGTTTAGTTGAAGCAGAAGAGCGTTGTCGTATTCAAAAATACATAGATAACAACCCACGTTTTACTTCTCTTGAGAATTCAGTGAATCCAGGTTATTTCAGCAGTATTGGATCCCTTCTTACCTTTATGGGGTCCCAGCTTGTCCAGATGTTTGTCATCTCGTTGTCTCTATTTCTTCCCCATTACTGACTTGGTTTTATTTTTTCCTTGGACTTGTGAATGCAAGCTCTGTAGAACAGGAAAAACACTTCAGTTCATTAAACCTTCATTATCTGAAGGGGCAAGATTCAGTCTTTTTGCAGTGCAAATCCAGGGTAGAGAGCTCTGCTGTTCCCCTGTGAGTGTGATGTGGGGTGGCAGCAAAATACCTTCCCAAAATAAGGATTCTCCTGCAGCCAGAAACCCCCACTGCTGGACTTCATGGCTCTCTGGATCCGACCCGTCCGGTAACCCCAGCCTTCGGTTCCAAATTCTCCCCCTTAATTCCAGTGTTTCCTTCCTTAGGGAGCAGAAGAGGTTATCTATGGAAAATTCAGAGGTGAAGGAATAGGAATGGAGAAAGGAACTGAAAACCCTGTAATCAAAACTTAACCAGAAAACAGTTAAAGTGATGATTATTGGCATTTTCGTGCTTGTGGATTCCCACTGCCTGTAAATGCCAAAGTGTTTTCTGTGGCCATTGAGCCCATAGTATCTGACTACAAGGAGATGATGAGATTTATTATGCTAAAAGTGTGATATTTAAAAAATGAGAGAGATACATTTAAAAAATGTATATCTAAAACTGTAAAATCTAGTATTTTAACATATTTCTAAGTGTAAAAAAATATCCTCTGGCTCTGCCATTGGGCAAAATTGTGATGTGTTTGTAAACAGGGCAATGCCTAATGGAGAATCGTTATTTTCTTAATCCAAAATAGAAAGAGCTTAAATAGAAAGTGCAGGATTATGGAAGCAGCAGCTTTATTCTTTTTAATATAAAGTTGTTTCCTCTTACTCAGCTCAGTCCTATCCCCGCTGCTGGAAAAAAAGAAACTTCTGGTGGTCTCCGCTGGGGTGGGATGAAACCCCCTTGCACTGACCGGGCACTTGGAGAGGTCGCAAGCACTGAGTCACTTCGTAATAGTGGTACAATCATATTTTTTTCTGCTTAAGCCTCTTCCCTGTCCGTTGCTGTCTAAAAGTCCTAGTTCGACAGGAAATTAAAAGCAAAAATGAAAATGGATAATCTGTAGAATGTTTTCAAATTTGTCCGTTGTATTTATCAGAAGTCCATGTGAAAAATAGCAATGTTGAATTGTAATGGAAGTGAATTCAAACAAATAAGACAAAACCCTAAGAAATGTATTTGAGCAGTAGCATTCTCCTGGTCTCTCGTTTGCACCGATGGGAGGGTTCCCGGACGCGAGCGAGGGGAGAAGGACGGGGCTGCTTGCCTGCTCCTGCCTTCACAGATGGCACCCATCTTGCCTACTGTGACTTTCGTCAAAGCCTGGCATCTTAATCGAACGGCATCATCTCGGTGCCTCCTGTGTCGGTGAAGAGATAGGGAGGCTTATCCCTTTTTAAGATAAGGGTTTGAGATGGCTCTTTCAAGGCAGCAGTCTCTTCCTACTGATTGTAAAGACGGCTCGGTGACTAGGTGGCTGCTTTTTTGATGGCTAAAGCTAAATGAGATGAATCTCATCTTAAAGGTCCCCTGGGTCTACTTGAATCCTCATTTTTTTTTTTTTGGTAATTTTTAATTTTTTAGAACACAAAATCCTTTGTTCTTGTGTCTCTGAAGAATCCAGAGCCCGCATCACATAGACTGGAAAACTGTTCTCTCAGTGCAGTGCTTGGTGTTATTATTTCTGTATTTATTACATTTATTAAAGACTGCCACTGTGTTTGGTGGTGTGCATTTTGGAGGGTTAATTGGTTCCAGTTGCAGAGTTAATTGATTTCAGTTGGCTCCCAAGGAGGAGATGTGAAATGGAGTCTCTTCTGACGGTGACACTTCCCAGGAGAGGGAAACACCTCCTCTCCCCTTCCTGCGAGGTACAAGTCTCCTTTGTACCCTGCGAGAGGAGATTTTTTTTCTCGGTGGTGCCATTTCACCTCCTTCTCACCAGCGCATCCTATAAAATGCCTCCTTCCGAAAGGCAGGGTGTCTATGCAGGCATGAATGCACGTCTCCGTTATTAGCATCTTTTGATTTTATTCCAACTCGGTGACTAATAGCAACAGATTCCAAATAGTTATTCTGAGACTTTTGACTCAGTCCAAATTTTGCCTTAAAATGGGTTTGCTTACATCCAAGAGCTATTTTGCTCCCCTGCATTCATTGTAGCGTTTTCAAATTATTTTCAACTTGAAAAGGGGTTTGATCTTTTCTAATTTAATCAGAATTTCCTGAGAGGAGACTTCAAGGAAGACCATCTCATTTACTGATTGGTGAAACTGGAAAAGTTCCTTATAGAGAATCATCACAAATTCTGGCTGCTTACTGTCTAATATGGGATTGATGAACTGCGCTCAAGCAGTTTTTCTGGTGGGTTTTCACACTTCTTGTGTCTGGCTCACTCCAAAATACTGCAATTATCGCACTTCTCTTTCTCATTAGAGGCAGCTAATTAATAAATATGAGAAAGTTAAGCAATGGGAAAATGTTATCTGGGCACTGTAACTTGGTAACCTTGACTTTCTTTTGAGTAATAAAAAATAATAGGTAACACGCGGAAGGAAGTGGTGGTGGATTTATATAATCTATCAGATCCACCACTGGAATAAATTAGCGTAACTCTACAAATACCCACCGAGTCGTGCCATTTTATGCTGTCTGAGGATCTCATGTTCTGCTAGGGAACTAATAGGATAAAATCTAAAATATTATATTTATTTTAATGAGGGCAGTGAGGAGAATTGTTGCTTTCTGGGAAAAAGACACGCCACAGCTCCCTAGGTACTTGTGAAGGTACCGCTTTGCACCCTTCCTTTTTATCTTTCATTGTTAAAATGAAAGTACACATTTCCTGGTTGCTTATTTGGCTGAAGCCTCCTTCAAGCACACATTCAATAATTTGTCTTATTCATCTCCTCATCATGCTCATGGTTATGTTACATTCACCTACAGTAAGGATTCGGTGATGGAGGAAGGATGAATATGGATGAATCGATGAATACAAGTGCTGTAAGTGATTTTTAGAGCTTCTCGTATTCAGTTTGACTGTCTCAGATGGAAGACTGGCAAGATCAGTCCCATGTTTTGAATCGTCAAGTGCACTTCATGTGCTTTTCCCCCCCCGAGTTGGAACCCGGTCTTTCGGATATTGAAAGCACGGGGAATTTTCCTGCTGATTTCCCCGTGAGGAGGATTGGGCTCTTTGCCTATATTGTGCAGATTTATCCATTTCATTGCCCTACATACTCATGCTAATGAAGGAGATAGGTACAGGCTTGGAAAGGCATGATACGAATAGGTGGGCTCCAGTTATTTATTTATTCTTTTAGGCTTGCCCAGAAGAATAATTTCCTCATATATTTCACTTGAGATTTTGCTCGGAGATGTTTGCAGGGATTGGAACAGCCTATTGAAAAGTTGTTTCCTTTCAGCGTTTTGAAGTGATTTAAAAATTGTTTTTCTCTACCGGCTTCATGTTAATTTGTAACGAAAACTTCCCTTTAAAAAATCCGCTGCCGTCCTCATAACTAGTGTACACTTTGTATTTCCTTGTCCTACTGTTTGGGTTATAAACATATTTAAAAAAAATATATTCACACACACAACATTATCATGATTCGGCTTAAGCATCTGTGGTTATAAGTGCACTTCATTTCACCTAATTAAGTTATTTAGTCATTTACACATTAGCAATGTACTACATATTCCACTTTTACAGGAACTTATTTTAATTATACCCACAGTTCTGTTCTGCTCCATTATAGCCATAGATCAAGCTGAATAATAACCATTCTAAAAGCCATATGCTAAAAGAGATTATAGGTCATTAAGGCCAAATTAAGGTAACATTTCTGATGGTCACAAACAGAAGTCTAACCAACAATTATCTTCTTTCAGGTCTGTAGATACAGCCCTCTTTGAGCTTTTAAGATGACAACCAAAGGACAATCTCTGATTCCTAATTGTTGGCGTTGGTTTCAGAGGTTGTAATTTCTGAAATTAATAAGGTTTGCTAAGGCATAACAATATTTGTTTGGTTTTCGCTCGCTGATTCTGGTGTTTGCTGGAGGGCCCCAATGGAAACTTCATCTCAGAATCATAGACTCGTTTAGGTTGGAAAACACCTTTAAGATCGAGTCCAACGATAAACCCAGCACTGCCAAGTCCACCACTAACCCATGTCCCTCAGCACCACGTCTGCCCGGCTTTTCAATCCCTCCAGGGATGGTGACTCCACCACTGCCCTGGGCAGCCTCTTCCAAGGCTTGACGACCCTTTTGGTGAAGAAATTTTTCCTAATATCCTCAGACCAAGGATCCAGCCTGTCCAGATCCCTCTGCAAAGCCTTCCTACCCTCAAGGAGATCAACACTCCTGCCCAGCTTGGTGTGGTCTGCAAACTAACTGAGGGTGCACTCGATCCCCTCGTCCAGATCATTGGTAAAGATATTAAATAGAACTGGCCCCAGTACCGAGCCCTGGGGGACACTACTTGTGACCAGCCACCAACCGGAGTTGACTCCATTCACCAGCACTCTTTGGGCCTAGCCATCCAGCCAGTTTTTTACCCAGCAAAGAGTACCCCTGTCCAAGCCGTGGGCAGCCAGTTTCTCCAGGAGAATGCTGTGGGAAATGGTCTCAAAGGCTTTAGTAAAGTCTAGGTAGACAAAACAACATCTCCCAAACATTCAGCTCTTGTGGAGTACCTGCTCTGTGTAACCACCTGTTCATCTGCTTCCTTTATTTGTACCGACCATCAAAGCTCATTTTCAGTGGTGTTGGGTTCTACAGCTTTGGGCTTAACTGTCTTCTGCTGAACAGAGTTGGATCTAATTTTCTCAAGATTAATTTTTGCTCGGAGCTTGCACCTAAGCAGCTTAGCAGTAATTCCCTTTTGAGTGAGCCTCGGTGGTATTTTCCTCTGCAAAGAGCTGAGCTTTAGACAAAGTTTCTGCAGGGAGAGACCTGGGTGTCATGTCTTTGGCATACGCTGCCTAGCAAATAAAAGTCTTCCACTAGTTTCTGGCATTGAAAATTAACTCTAAGTATCATTGTTTTCACTGTCCAACACATTCACACGAAAAAAAAAATAAAGCCTCTATGTCTACTCTGTAGTTGCTAGCAAATGTCATGTTACAAACAGAATTACTTTCCCCATCAAGTGGAATAAGTAGTCCCATTGCGTTCAAGAATTCAGAAAAATCTGGAGGAAATGGCGCAAACCGGACAGTGCTCCTTGAAGGTCAGTGATGACGGGCCCGGTAGGGTGAAGAGGGCTATGTAAAGGCTCATAGAAAGGTTAGCATTGGAAGGGACCTTAAAGATCATCGAGTTCCACCCCCTTCCATGGGCAGGGACACCTCCCACTAGATCGGGTTGCTCCAAGCCCCATCCAGCCTGGTCTTGACCATGGATGATTCTAGGCAGGAACATCACAGTGATCCCTTCTTGCCTTCAAGTCTCTTAGGCTGTGGGCAAAGACAGACCTTTCTGGTTGTCTGGCTGTAGCCATGTAAGGAGAAGGCGGTGGCTTTTTTGGAAGAAAGGCAAATTTTAAACTAGAAAGCTTTCTGAGCTTAGAGATAACCCTTTGCCTCAAAACAAGCTGGGAACGTTCCTGTCTGTGGGTCGTTAGTTTCCCACTCTTCTTTTAGGCTCTTGGGGGTATTTAAGAAAAATATTTACAATAGCCTTACTGGATAAAAACAACTGTTCTAACAAATAAATAAATAAACATATACATATATAACCAAAAAGAGTCATCAGTGGTCATATGTACAATGGTCAGTTGGTGCTTGGTTCAAAGTAAGCTCTGGTAGAAAGACAAAAGGAATTACGCTCTTTTTGCTGCCCGATGCCATGCCGGTGAGTGCTGTAATGGCTGTTGTATCCACTTGAATTCCAGAATAAATCACATTAATTAAGGGATATTGTAGGGCAGGATCCCATGAAGAGCTGGGATTCCTGTTGCATCTAACGAGTAACAGCAGAAGAAAAAAAAGACAATCTCTTATCTAATGGATTTGTTAAAAACAGGTAATCCTGCATTCCAGAGCGGTTTGTCTCCGTGGAGAGCTGGCCACTGGCAGTTAATCATTCCCACGTTTGTGTCTTCAGTTGCCAGCCCTTGGACTTCATAATGAAAGGCTTGTTCAGCAAAGTATTTCCTTGGTGTTTATAGACGTGGGGACGTACATCAATGCCGTTTATTAGAGTATTTGAAAGGAAGTTAGGACTGGAAGGGAGTCTTTGGATTAGCAGGTCCAGGTGCCTGGTATTGCTTAGATTGTCATGCTCTGTCTTGAAATTGTTAAGGTTTTTGATCCAAAAATTGTCTTGGAATAATGTTCCAGCATCTCAGTCCTGATGGCCAGAAGTCTTATTGTAATGTTTTGACAAAATTTAAATATGGCCAGTTTATATTCACTTGTTCTTGTTCCAGCACTTAAATAGCATGTTTCCCTTCTCCATCTGTCCCCCTCCCCCAACGTGTGGCATGTCTCTACAGGAACGTGCCTTTTTCGATAGGAAAAGTCAATGAGACATTTGCGTCTCCCAGCTGCGTGTATGCACTTGCCCCAGTTGAGTTTGCTCCATACTTTTCCCAAGGAGGGAGCGGAGCGTCATGGATGCACCACGACAGCAGGTGCTACCTCCATAGATCTAAGGGAGTCCCATCCCACCAGGTGAAGCTTCCCCATGGTGCCTTCTGATCTATGGAGCTCCCCCCTTGGGCGTGGAGACCCTCCAGGTGTTGGTGGGTTGTCTAATTGGAGTCATTTAAGCTGAGCCACCAGAGAGCTGTAGGAGCTCGTTAGGGCTGGGGTGTGGATGGAGGTGGTGATGGCTGGTTGGGTCTGTGGAGCTCCATGTGGCTTGGCTGAGGCTGGACATGTGTGGGTCTTCGTGGTGGGTTGCTGCTTCTTCTCTAAGGTAAGGAGTGGTGAACAGATTTCCACTTGAATATTTTAAAAGGAAATATGTGGTGGCTGGTGTACCTTGTCTTTCCTGCTCTTACCTTGGGGACTTGGGAAGTGTGGGTTGTGCCTTTTTATTTTCTTGGAGAATCTTGCCTTGGAACTTGTGAATTGGGTATTTCTGCTTTACTTTTGGTTGTAGAAAGCGAGGTGGGATGCCTTGGTGGAAATTTGTAGTGTGTCTATGTATGTATGTGTCTGTGTAGCAGGTTTTTGCCAGTTGTTTACGAAATCTCCTTGCTTGAATAAGTCAACTTGTTTGCCTGAACTATAGATCTGTGGGGGGTGAGAGAACTTTATTTGCAGGAGATAGAAGCTGTTTCATTGTTCTATTCTGTGATTCTGTTAAGTCTGAAATACTTAAATCTGGTCTGAAATAAAAATACAGACTGTCTATACAGTTAAACTCAATAGTATGGGGTCCTTTGTGTTTGAGTCAAGAGGGTCCCAGTGTCCCTCTTGTGTGTGCACTTTGAGATGAGGAGGTAGGTCCATGGTGGTGTGTAGAGGTTAAATTGATAAATTTGCCTGGATACCAGTGCTGAGATACCTCCTTAAGTGTTTGTGGGTTGTTTTTTCTCCTTCCAGTATTTTCCTTAATTTTTTCTGTGCTCTCACAGTTTAGCAGACCAGTGTAATCCTTTTGCTTGCGAGCAAACGCTTGCCTTTTGGCTTGCATTTTGACTTCCATCTGCTTTGAATGTGCTCTTAAATACTGATTGAGGCGTAGTTTGTGTTTCTGAGATCCTGTGTGAATGATAGCGTAAGCAGCAACTCTACTGGTAAACCTTCTCTATCGTGCAGGGGTCAAAATGCAACCTAGATGTCATTTTTCTTAAACTCCGGTCCAAATCCGAAGGAGTTCTACTCAAGGAAGAGTCCTGTTGACTTTGCCAGAGGGAGGATTTAGCGATGCCCTAGACTCCAGTTGTGTCCAACGGCGTGAATCGGGTGGAACTTTACTGAATTCAGTGGCTTCGTGCCAGGCTCGTGCAACTAGAAAACTTCTTTGCGTTTTTGTCGCAGAACCCGCCAAGTAGTACCATGGAATCCAAAGTGCGCACAATGTGCAAAGTCAGACTATATTTAAAGCGCCTTATTCGCAGAGGAACACCTCTAACCTTTCAATATGTGAATAAGATGTCAACCTAGTTCTGTAACTCCACCAGGTTTTGACATGATAATGCATTTGCAGTCACTTACATGCTTGCATTGGGGAAGTGCAATCATTTGCCTATGCTTATTTAAATAGTGCAAACTTTGAACGTTATCACCTTTTTATTTAAGAGAAAAGAGACTACAAAGATGACATCATGGGAGCATCATGCAGAGACAGTTAAGTTTTGAAGAGGCATGTATTTTAAGGTGTTCCCTGCTTCTTCGCCTCTCCTTTCTGGATTTGAATTGCAAGATCCCTGGAATGGAGACCAAATTTTCTTACCTAAACTGAAATTTCTTTAAGTGTGTCGGTATTTACAGAATCAGTTCTAGCTTTCCTTGCTGTGTCATTAGTCGTCCAAGTGAGGGATCTGAATTTCATGTTCTGTTATCAGTGGGTTGGAGGAGGACACTTGGTTCTGGAAACCTGGCTGTTGATTTAGCTGTTCAAAAGAAAGGTGTGGAGAACTCGCTTTAAATAACAGGGGGCTTGGGTCACTGGAACAAGCATAAAAATTGGTATTGAGTAGTGCACATTTTAATTTGAAATTTTGGGAAGACTCCATGGCAACTGTAATATGAAAGGAATAGGGTCTTTCCTGAATCCTTTGGTCTTTGGGTAACCGGGCTTTGTTTGCTCCCCTATTTCTTTGTTGGGTTTTTGTTTTAACTGGACTGTGACTTCTGTACAGTGGTCTGTCTTCAGTGGCTACAGGATTTTGAAATATGAATTTTATTCAGAGGCAGTCTTGAAAATTCATAAATGTTTTTGTGCCCTTTCATGAAAATAAGGAATGTGCGTTGTGCTGGGAATGCTTTTGTAACTCGGAGGGAATAATAGTAAAATTTTTAATGTAACAGTAATTGTGAAAATGGCAGAAGGTAGAAAACTATAAATCTGTTTTCTGTACTGGATCAAAAATAACTGTGGAGGGATATGAGAATAATGTGAACGGTAATATGGATAAACCTAGTAGTTATTCAAGATTCTTAAGCAACCTGCCCTAGTGGGAGGTGTCCCTGCCCATGGCGGGAGGTGGAACTCAATGATCTTTAAGGTCCCTTGCAACTCTAACCATTCTGTGATTCTATGAAGATTTGACCTGTCCCTCAGTCATTGTAGCACTATCTTATTAATGTTTATTTGAAGTATGAATGTAAGGAACAACTTTGCCAGTTTGCTTGTCGCACAAGTTGATATCGAAAGGGAAATATCACTGATGGAAAACCAGAGAGACTAAATAGATATATTTGGTCTCACAGGCAGTCCATTAATTTGCTCAAATTAAATATTATCTTTAAATATTGAAAGGTTAAATGTACACTGATAATGGATTTAGACAGCCATTAAGTCATAATTGCTCTCTAATGTAGTTAGCAAAAGACATTATTTGATATAACTTATTGAAAAGGGACTAAAAGCACCAGGATTTTTTTTTTTTTCACTTGCCCTTTTTCATATAAATGTAAGAGATTAAATTCCATTTTCATTTAACACTGTGGGACCTAGTAAACTCTGGGACTTTCGGTGGCTGTAGGTGAGTGGCGGGATGTGGGCTGTGGCCCCAGGTTGGGCTCCAGGGTGTTGGGTGCTTGTGCCAGGACCTTGGTGCAGGAGATGGATCACCCCTGTCCCCTCTTAGAGGGCAAAGGCGTAATGCTGAGTAGAAGGCAAGCATTGCATCCAAGAGCATTAGAAATGAGATCTTAACCCCACAAAAGGGGAAAAAAACCCTCCCATATCATCTGTGTTGCCCCCATGGGCAGGATGGTAACCCAAGGGTTGATGGGCTACGACAGCACCATGTGCTGGGGCTTCAGAAAGAGTCAGGAGCATCCTCCCGAGTTTGTGCCAGCGCCTTCGGGGGCTCTTCGTGGAGCTGGTCCATCCTCCGCTGTGAAATACGAGCCAGGGCTGAAGGGACAGAGTCTGGGTTACAGGTGTGTTATGGTCACCAAGGCTTTATTTTGGTTCAAATTAAAAATATTTTTAAGCTTTCATAATATTTATCTATGAGCGTATGTTGATGCAGCTCTCGGGATTGAGCTCCTTCTGCAGACCAGGATCACTGTCCTCTTCGAGTTATTCTAGGGCCACTGCTGCTTGTGCTGCAAATCCCATTCTGCTCCAGTTTCCTTGAGTTCCGTGGGGGTTAGATCCTTAGTGGGTGTAAATCATTGCACTCGCTGAAACCTCCACAGCCAGGACAGTCCCTGGGAGGTGGTTTAAAAAGCCATTGCTCTCAGCTGGGGGGGCGGGAAATGGGCCACCCTGGGGGTGTTGGGGGCCATGGGATGGTTCAGCTGGGAGGCTTCAACTTCCTGGCTGATTATTTCATTTCTTTGTGTGTTTGTTTATTACAGCTGACGCATCACCTTTGCGGTTTAAGTCCCCTTGCCCTCGTGATCTGTTACCTTTCTGGGCAGTGTAATTCCCAGATGAAGGGCTCTGGTGAACAAAATACAGGGGGCAATTTCTAAAGCTGCTCCGGTTTGGTTCAGAGCAACATTTCAGTCTGTGGCCGGTGAATTCAGGACTTTCTCTTATGTCAGGAAGAAAAAGATAAATATCAGTATTTTCTTGGATGGTGTCTTTTGTTTAAAGCCTGGAAGGGCCTTAATCATAAGTAGATGTTATCCTGTAAATAGGATGTTTTTCTTCTTCAGCAATACTTAATGAGATAATATCAAATAGAAGACTTACTTAAAATAAAGGAAAATGCTGTTCTCATCTATTACAGTATTATATTAGAAGTCAAAAAAATCTCTAGAATGTTGTACTGCTTGGTTTTTCCTTTTCTGTGCGATTCATGTCATGTAGATAATGAATCAGGGTGAATTTTTCTTAATTTTCCTGTTCTGAATCTTACGAGATGAAAAAAAATAATAACCAAATTGCTGCTGAACGATTCACAGGAAAAAACTTTATACGAGACCTAAATCAATGACAAATCACAAGAAGATGGTTTTGCAAACGAGAGATTTTGCTTTTATCTTCTTTTCTTTTTTCCCCCCAAATCGTGGTGTGGGGTGTAATGGTGACGAGGACAGCGTTTGACCCGGCTTGCTTTAATAGCAGCAGTGAGTCCATGGCGACACGCTGAAGGGAGAGTACATTTTTTGTGGGTTAGGGGATGCCTATAATAAGAAACTTAATCGAGTTGTCAGTCTTTTGCTCTGGGAGCCCAATCGTAGATTTGAACCAGGGAGAAGTGCCCTGATTAGATACCTTTGAATGCAGCTTGCGCTCTGGCACGTGCCAGGGAATAGTTTACATTTCTTACTAATGAAATGACCGAAACATCTTTGTCTTAGCGAAACAGATATTTCCTTTAAAATGCATGCCATGGTTTTTAATTCCTGATGCTTCATCCTTTGGCTAGTTTAATTCAGGCTCGATTTGTAGAATGTAACCTTTGGCTCAGTGCACCTTTGTTTTGAAGGAGAGAACTGTTTTTGGTAGATTTTGTCAATCTCGGATTTGTGAAGAGCCCAAGAGGACCATGGTGAGATAATGCCCTGTATGAGCAGGGCCTCCTTGTTCTGCTGCTTCCCTGCAGCATTTAAACCAAGTCGTAGGATAGGTATGTTTCGAGGGGAAAAAATTCACATACAGAAGGCTTAAAAAGTGTTTCTAGTTTGGATAACAAGAAAAAACCCAACTTCTACAGCATTGCCTTACCTTTGGTGTCACTTGGTTAACGCAGTGTCACTTTGCAGGGACCTGGAGCCAGAAAACCTGTCTGGTTGCCCCAAGAATGTGATTAAGAGGAGACCCTCTTAATTTGCTTACCCTCTGGCTCCGTCCAGGAAAATGCTGGAGATTACCTCTTTCCTTTTGATGTAAAGCTCTTTTGTTGAAACAGAAGAATACATGAAACACATTTTGAAAACTAATTAGCTATGTATGGTTAATTTTCCCCCATGCATTAGTTCTTGTGATATTTGATGGCTTTACCATACTCATGGTTTGCTATTTTTGTTATTTAAGATTGCCTTAATTATGAAAGGAAACTGGCCTGTCTGTAAAATGGAAAAAAAAAAACAAAACCAAACCCAACAAACCCCAACACCACAAAACCTGCAAAACTAATAGACCTCTAAAAATGTTACAGTTCTCTAGAGCAAGTAGTTTGTCTGTCTGCTTTTGAGCACAACATTTTTCACCCCTTGTCCATGTAACTCTTCAGTATTGTTGTACAGTTTCCATCATGACTCGGAGTAAAAAAATGGGGTATAAGTATTGGGTTAGAAGTCCCTGATTCCTTTGCAGTGGGTTTCCTGGCCGTGGCAGTCAGACACATGTAAGTCTTGAAAACTAGAGTAAAAAATAAAGCTATTTAAAGTTGGGAATTACGTCCCTCCTTGGGATTCTGCCTTAGGGGACTGTGTTTCTGCAGCCAGGGTGCCTCACGAGCTCCTGGTGCTGTGGCTGGATCTCCTTTGGTAGTCACGCTTAAAATGAGGTTTCCTGCTTGCTTCGAGACCTAAATGTAGATGGCAGGTTTATGTGCACCTGCTTCCCCAAAATCCAAATCCAGCCCCGATTCCCAGCGGTGGCACAAGTGCGGTATTGTTCGTAGCCACGTAGCCTGGTTGTCAGCTTGTGTACAGGCAGTAGAACAAATGGGTTGCCGCTCCTCTGGAGCGTAGTATTTCTCATGACTAGTAAGAAAATACAAGGTACTTTTAAAGACAGAGAGTTTTTTTCCAAGCAGTGGTCCTGAGCGGAAACCGAGAAAGCGGTTCATTTTTAAGTCCTTTTACCTTGAGGGTCAGGGTGTCCCTTTTCCCTGGAGCACTGTTCCGTTAGTTATTCCTGTACCTTTTACCTGATAATCTGTGTGAATGTAGGGAGGTTTCCCAGCAATTAATAGGGAGGGAGCGAATCTGAAGCCACTGCAGTTCATGCGCCGCCTCTCGCACCTAACTCTGCTCCACTTGCGCGGGGCCGGCCACTGTCACCTGGAGAGCAGCGGGGATCAGAAGTGGGACAAGAAGCAAAGAGGAAATCCTCCTCTTCCTCAACAACAACAAAAAAAAATGTTGACAAACATTATTTTATCTTTGCTCCATTTTCTTCAAAACTTTTGGAGAAGAAAAATAATAAGAAAACCAGGAAGCTAAATGTCATTGTTTTTCCATCTTTGTCCAAGCCAAGACTTGTTTGCTGCCTTTTGTACTTGTTTGCTTCCCTCCAACCCTTTATTTAGACAGAATTTCCTAGGAATCAAAGTTGGTTTGTTTTTAGAGTATGTTGAAGAAAATATTCTTGAGAAAATCGCTGCTTTGACTAAAGAGAGTTGTTATTGTTAAAAGAAAGATTTAAACAAGTTGGATCCCAGTAAAATCTAGGTTTTATTTATTTATTTGAAAAATGTTAACACTGAGGTGGTCTAGCCCTAAACTGTAACCTTATTGTGACTGAGCAAGCCCTAAACAAAGAGGAGGATCCTTCCCCAGGAGCTTAAAATTGGAGTCTAAAACAAGGGAGAACAGATGGATAGACAGATTGGGGAGCACGAGAAGACAAAGAGACTGTATTGTTCGGCATAAATAGCTGTGGTCGGCTCTTCCCGGCAGCTGAACCCAACCGAGGGCTGGTGAATAATGTATGGCTGAGGCTATGGGGACTGGAAGACCATGAGAAGGATGCGAGGAGGGAGTGCAGTCAAGAGGGTTTTCAGACGTATTTTGAGCTGCGAGAGGATAAAGCTGGAGGTGGGGAGAAGAGAAACCGGAGGTTTCGGGTCAGAGCAGAGGAGGAGATGGTGAGATAGGCAATGAGGAAACAGCGTGGACTGGATCGCTGGAAAAAAATAATATCGGGCTTAGAGAGAACTGAGAAGAACCTTCTGTTCTTGAGAGAGGATGAAGGCTGTAGGAGGGAGAGGGGAAGAACGGGGAGGAAGTCATGTTTTATTTGGTAAGTTACTCTTCGGAAGGAATTGGCAAAGCGCTGTGCCGGGGGAGATAGAGCCAGGAGAATGAAAGGGAAGGAAGGCTGAGACTGAGGAAAAGGCAGAGAAAAGGCAGCTGGGGCTGTGGGTGTGCGATTCAATGAAGTTGGAGTTGCAGAGCTGTTTAGCAGGAAGGGCATGAAGAATTTAAGAAGCAGAGGAGTTGTCTGTGGCGGAGGATGTCTACCTGGTCTTGGGATTTCCACCCAGACAGCTTGTGTTGCAGGAGGAGAAGTGAAGCAAGTGATCACTGGTACTGCTGGCCAGGGCTGGGAATCGGCAGGAACCTCTTAGAGAGGGACAAAAAAAGCCTCAAAGGTGGAGAAGAGTCAGGGGGAGAACCATCAACCGTATCTGTGGGGAAAAAGGAACAGATAGAAAGAAAACTGCTGAGAGCAGGTCAGTCATCTGCTATTGGGTTGAAAATTGTGGAAAAGAGTGTGGAAGGAAACCAGAGGGTGGACAGAGAGCTGGGAGGTAGGAGAGGTGATAAGCCTGCTCTGGAGTTGTGGTCTGACCAGTTTGGAGACTGAATCGGGAAAGGTGGCAGCTTGGTTATGGGTGGGAAGGGCTTGAATAGGGAACCCGGTGAACCTCGCAATAATAACTCTTCGGTGCACAGGGGTGAGTAGGTACAGCCTAGCAAATGCCTGTTTATTGCTCTGACAAATGGAGACAACGTGCAAGGATCTGACTTCATGGAATATATTAATAAGGAGAAAAACCCTCAAGTCCCTGAAAGAGAGAGTAGAAATGCAGAGAAGAGTAAAAGAATAATAAAGGAGAAATGAGTAAAAGAATAATAAAGGAGAATTGAGTCAGTTGAAGAGGTGAGGACCCAGAAATACCAGGGAAGAGCATTTGTGCAATATTCTTCAAATCAGAAGTGTAGGGAGGGGTAAATGGTAGGGTTTGGAAGGGGCAAAAATGGGAGAGGAAAAACTTACCAGCTGGGTTGCAAAGTGTCTGATAAGGGTAGGCCTCCAGGAAGGCGGCTTAGTGAAAGAGGTGTCTTTGGGGTAGCTGGGAGGAGTATGGCATGGACAGGTTGTGAACGATTGGGATCTTATATGTGTATGAAGGCCAACCTTTCCCTGGATAAATCTTAGCCAGGAACAAGTGAAGATGATAGCCATGAGGTTTAGCGCTCCGCGTTAGGTGTGCTGTGATTGCCTCTCTCGCTACCGTATGTCATTCATTTCGGATTTAAATATCTAATGGCTCTCATCAAACAACATTTAAACTTTCTATGAAATCCTGCAAATGTTCCTTTAGATCATATTATAAGTAACAATGGTCGAAATGAGCTTGAATGGGAGAGCTGTGTTTCAGTCTCGGGGGTTCTGCAGCTGCTGGTGATGACAGTGGAACACTTCAATTGAGCTGCAGCCTGGTATTCAGCAGCACTCTGCCCATTAAACCACGGAGAAAAACAGTATAAATGGTCCGGCACATTTCCTTTTCCACACTATTTTCATCTTAGTCACTGGAGTGTTTCTGTAGAAAATAATTTATTTACTGGGAAGCTAACAAGGAATGTTTTGGTCACTGGGAGCACCAGATGTGGCGTTCGGATTGTGGCATGAACAAACTTAATTCAACAAGGAAGTCTTTATGCATTGAGAAGGCTCTCACGTGCCCGCCCCGTTCGCTGCCGGTCCTGCTGGAGCAGACCTGTCCTCGCTGGGGAACCGGGAATGTGTCTCTGTCGGCTCGGATGCTGAAATGAAGCCACAACAGTGCCCTAACAGCTATTTATTAGTATTTGTTTGTTTATTTGGATAGTGCCATATTTGTGTTAGGAATTTTATAGACTCGTAAGGAGACGTGTTCGGCCGCCCAAGGATATTGCAATCTCGTGTGGACAGATGTCACGTCGAGGAAAGAAATCAAGCCGCGGGGGTTGGAGGGGAGCGATGTGATAACACAGGGGGAGTTGGAGAAGTGTTGCTGGGAAAAAATAGGTTTATTATTAAGAGTGCTATTATGTAGAAGCTGAGTTTTGAATATAGTTGAAACCCTACTGTGAAGTATATTTTAGTCGATAGCAGTCACATCCTTAGCCATAGGTAATTTCACTCTCCCCATCCCCCTTTGCTGTTCAGCTGATTTTTAGGGGTGGTTTTTTGCCCTTTTTGCTAAAGCCAGTATCATTAAACAGGAAAACAAACTAAAAGGATCCAAGGCAATACCATACATTATCATCAGCGATACTCAAATATCAAGAGCCATCAACAAGCAAATGCCCTGGCCCTTGTTGTGTCCCGATACCCTGTTGGGTCAGGGCGGAGGACCAGGGGGAGAAGACTGGCAAAGCGTCTAAACCCAAAATCCTGCAGAGAAGGTGTGGAGCCCACAGTGAGAATGCAGTAGCTCTCCCACCTCTTGCTTTGTAATGCATAAAGTACACATTTTAAAAATATATTTTCTTGTTTTCATGCTGCTTATGAAACATTCAGCCAAATTTTCTTAAACCTGTGACTTGAGCGTGGTGATCTGCACAGAAATAACCCGGCTCTTCAAACTAAATTTTCTTTATTCCAAGAGTTTTCAGGAGGGCTTAAACAGTGACTTGACAACTTGAGACACCTTCATCTCCTTGCAGTGAACTGTAAATGGAAATGTAATTCAAATCAGTAGGAATGAGTTGGTGTGTGTTTTTTGGTGGGGTCTTTAGAGCCATTTATAGTCTGGGCTCTTTGGCTGTTGACTTTGGCCAACACGGGTGACTGTTAGACGTTTCCAGCGGTAAGTGGTCGGTGGCAAACTGAGCAGGACTGTCCTGAAGCCACCCCAGGGTCTGGGAGCTGCTGGGGGGCTGCTCTGGGGCATGAGCATCCCCCTGGCAGCTGGGAGGCAGGTCCTCCCTGTCCCTCCCGCCGGGCAGGGGCATGCCTTCTCTTTTTCTTTATGTTCTCCCCCCACTTCTCAACTTTGATTGATGGAAACACTCACTGGGAGTTGTTTCTTGACATCCTTTTTAAAAAAAAAAAAAAAAAACAAAAAACACAACAAACTGAAAGCCTGAAATGTTATGATAGTGTTATGTCTATTTTTGAAAGTAAGGCTGTTAATGTAAAAATGGTGCTGATATGCTGGAGTGAATTATAAAGGCAAGATTATTAAATCCCTGAAAATTGCTAATTTATTATTTTTTCTCACGTAATTTTGATTTATGGTGCATGATTATAGTGACACACATCTTAAAAAAAAAAAGTGAATTGCTGAGAAATTATTTGCGTATTGCAAAAATTTTTATGAGACTTTACATTTAACATTTGCCAAAAAAAAAAAAAAAAATCCACCCCTCTTGTTCTCTGCTTTGATTTGAAACCTTCTGAGCTGAGAGAGGATTTTAAGGGGTTTAACTTTCAGAGCTTCCCTGTGCAAGCGGTAGGTGGCCTTGGGTGTAGTAAGGATTCTTACCCGGTTTGGCTGTTAATTTGCTATACGGAACGACTTAACTAAACATGAACTACCCCAAACTTGCATTTGAAAGAGCATCGAGCGCAGGATCTCACCACGTTTTGTTGTAAGAAAGGCTGATTCTGCCAGCTCTGGAGAAACTCGGGGCTGGATCCTGTAAGCCTTAATTGCAGGGTTTGAAGACCCGGATCTCCTGCTGGTGTTTGTGCTCAGGCTCTGGCTGGAGCAGTGGAAAATACATGTGTGTTGTCTTAGGGAGAGTGTTTGTAACCAGTCTTCAAGATGTGGTTGTGGGAACCGTCCTGGTACAGCAGCGTGTGGCTGGGGATGGTGAGGACAAGCAGGTGCCTGGCTGTTTGGAAGCAGAACGTGTACATTCTGTATGTATATACATATATAAGTCATCTTGTATACAATGAAGGTATATATGCCTTGGTTGGACGTGTATCCAGACGGTATATGGGGACAAACAGCTGTCTGTCCTTTGCAGTTGGCCATCGGTGTGTTGAATTGACCGAAGTTAGAGACAGGAGGAGGTGTGCAGTCAGTGTAATAAGGAATTGCACTAAAAAGAGGGGGGGATTGAGATGAGATCTGGGGAAGAACTTCTTTGCTGTGAGGGTGGTGAGAGCCTGGCCCAGGTTGCCCAGAGAAGCTGGGGCTGCCCCATCCCTGGAAGGGTTCAAGGCCAGGTTGGAGGGGGCTTGGAGCAACCTGGTCTGGTGGGAGGTGTCCCTGCCCAGGGCAGGGGGATGGAGCTGGATGGTCTTTAAGGTCCCTTCCAACCTAAACTGTTATATGATTCTACGAATCCCTGAATGCTCTTGGCCAGAGTGCTTCATGCTGGATGCTCCCACAAGGAGCAGATTAGGGCTTCCTGGTGCGGGTGGAAAAGGGGGAGGGCGAGGAAGAGAAGCACCTCTGAGTGGGAGGGTGATGTGCAGCCAAGGCTGAAGGCATGGCTTCATGTGGATGCCTCTGTTGGTGAGAGGAGGAGAGCAGCGCGATGAGGTTGGGTGAGGTGAAGTCACTGTCCCCATCTTGCTGGGCAGTCAGGTCAGGACCGAGTTCCCTGTGCCCAGGGGCTCTCTCAGGAGCTCCTTGGTGGAACAAGACAGTTTACCACACAGGGGATCCACAACCATGGCTACATTGTACCCTGCTTCCTTTCTGTCTAAACTCTGCTCATGCTCCCACTGGCATCAACTGCAGGAACGTAAGCCTTGTTGGAGATGCTCCAGACTTAAGCAGATGCGAATAAAAGCCCAGATTAGTAATGTGGTTTTCTTTTTTTTCTCCTTTTCTTTCTTTTTTTTTTTTTTTTTTTTGCAACACCCACCTAAGTGCACCTTGCTCTTTGTGTGCAAGAGATAATTTAATCAAAGCGTTCCTTTAGTGCTGGCTCCGTCCTGCTCGAGTTGTGGAGAAGCTCCCATTAACTGTAACGGTGCAGGATGATGCTCTAATGGCCAGATTTGTGCAGGCAGGAGGTGTCTCAACTTGCAGACAGGTTGAGAAGTATGGAGCCATCTAACCATCGTGGAGAATCAGGTGTCCAGGCACTTGAGGAAACCCTGCTAAGCACCTTCCTGCACCTTTAACTGCCCTTTAGAAGTCTTGCTTTGAAAGCCAAATCTGGGGAAAAAAACAAATGAAATCAGTGGCAAAACTGACCTTAGTGTGCGAGCAACGAAGCAGCTGAGGATAGAGGAAACTACGAGCGCTTGGATTTTTATTCATATATGAAACAAGCTCGAGACTTGTTAATTTTGCTGAAGTGCCATGGCAACATACATATCTGTTTTGCAGCTTATGAAATGTATTTTTGGAACTACTGACTCACACACTTGAATATTTCTGCTGTACTAAGAGAATGTATTTCCTTTTGCTGTCGTGCAGCTATTCAGCAGGAAAATAAAAGCAGTTCCCTTCTGGTTTGTATCACGCCGCGGCTCGGGGCTGCTTTCTGGAGTGGTCACACCTGGGCTGAGCTGACCAAAGCTGGGCAGTGGGTGACTGGGGCTGGCACTGGAGAATCCTAAAGTAGCATCTATTTTTGCATTTAAACAGTACAAGTTACCAGGTTTCCAGGCGCTCTTGAGACCATAGTGAAATGGGGTTGGACTCCCAAATAAGTCTATGGAATTTTGGGCCCCTCACGACAGGAAAGACATTGAGGTGCTGGAGTGTGTCCAGAGAAGGGCAACAGAGCTGGTGAGGGGTCTGGAGAGCTTCTGAGGGAGCTGGGGGTGTTCAGCCCAGAGAAAAGGAGGCTGAGGGGAGATCTTCTCGCTCTCTCCAACTCCCTGAAAGGAGGGTGTAGCCAGGGGGAGTCGGTCTCTTCTCCCAAGGAACAGGCGATGGGACAAGAGGAAACGGCCTCAAGTTGCACCAGGGGAGGTTTAGGATGGATATGAGGAAAAATTTCTTCACTGAGAGGGTTGTCAAACATTGGCAGAGGCTGCCCAGGGCAGTGATGGAGTCACCATCCCTGGAGGTATTTAGAAGCCGAGCAGACGTGGTGCTGAGGGACATGGGCTAGTGGTGGGTTTGTAAGAGTTGGGTTGATGGTTGGACTCTGTTTGAAATGTCCCTTCCAACCTTGACAACTCTGTAATTCTGTGACACATCTGGCTCTCTGGGTGCAGGCAGACAGTGATGGAGCTGACGTCCTTCACCTGTGCTCGCACCATGGCACTCCAGAGTGTGGTATCTGAAAAGGGAAACGGTTGAGAGTTGTCAGTGCCTGCTCTGCAGTTCTTGCCGTACTCGCTACTAATCTGCTGTTGATCGAGGCACTTGGTGGCTTTTGGCTGGCAGGAGCGGAGCTTTCCTAACAAACTGGTGAGTTCAGGACGTGCTGTGTTCACACAAGAGCCTCTGTCACCAGGCGTTTGTGACAGTGAAAATAAAATTTTTACTTGGCGGTAGGAAGGAAGCGGCCTACCCTGCTGCTGTGAATATTCAGTGAAGTTCCTCGGGTGACCTTTCATGCAGATGGGGCTGGTTAGCGGTGTCCCTGCGGTACCCAGGGGTGAGCTGCTCTCTCTGCCTCCCTGGCGCAAGCCGGGATGTGGCACCATGCGAAGGCTCGGGGCCCGTGCTCCCCGGAGTGGGAAGGGGATGGTACCGTTCCATAAGATTTCTTTTTCTGGGCTGAATTTCTAGAAGAAACCTCGGAGCCAGCAGGCAAGAGGGGCTTGTTTCCCGAGGGATGCGGGCAGGGATGCTGTGTGGCTCTGTGCTGGTTCAGCTCTCTCAGGTACTCCCCTGCTGGGGTTGGGCTGCCTTCATCCTATTTTTATTTGTTTCACGCAGTGGTGCTGTGATCCTAATGGAAAACTTGTGTGGCTACTTGGAATTAAAATCTAGGCCCGTTATTATCCACAAAACTGAAGAAATTTAATTTCTGGACCAGAATATAATAGTTTTTATTTACCTCACAGGCTTATTGTGGGGCTTTTAAATTTAAGTGTATGCAATGCAACATACTATGCAAATTAATTGTTATTATTTCATTTCTAAGTGATAAGTATGGCTATGCCCTGTCATTTAGAGAACGTCAGAACCCGATTACTTAAAATATATGCCTAGCTATTTTGATTAGTTTACTGTAGTGTGTTTAAATAAATAATTGAACAATAGTAGCAGAAAAAGAGGAGGGAGCAGAGAGCCAGGGCTCCCGCCTGCGTGGCCCCTACGGGCTGGAGACCTGGTCGTGCTGCTGGAAGAGCAGAGGACAAGGCAAAGGGGCGGATTTGTAAGTTTTAACTAGTAGCTGAAAAAAAGATGGTATTTCTGATGTTGCTGATCAGGAATGGGGACGAGAGGAAGGGTTTCTGTGTAGTATAGCAGAGCGAAGAGGTGGGAGGGCTGACTCTGGAGAGAATTCAGCCAAGGGGGTGGCGTGGTGGGTGGCACGGAGCAGCCAGTGGGTGGTGGCAGTGCCGGAGTGGGACAGGATCACTCGCTGTCACCTCGGGAGGTGGGTGACAGGGCTCAGGCCGTCCCTGGCTCTTGGCTTTGCTGTTCATGACACTGTAGGAGAAGTTGGAGCCTCAATTCTTTGCCTGAACTGGCTGCGCGCTCAAAGAGCAGAAAAAGTGTCTTTAAGCTTTTTTCAACCCCATTTCCTCAGATGAGCTGTGTCTTGGCCCCTGGTGACGATGCCCTTGTAATTCGCCTCATTTGGAGCCCTGGAGCAAAAGCCAGGAGGCAGAGGAGGGAAAGGAAGGAGGTTTGGAAGGGGACAGCGGAGCAAAGCCCCGGGGGAGCCCAGCTCAGTGTCTCCTTCCTGGGGGTGAGAGCCCGCTCCCAGCAGGGACTGTCAAAATGTGGGTGGTGGAGTGTAGCCAGGGCGTGGGGATGGTGGTGGCATGTTGTGCAGATATCTTCTAGACAAATAGATGTACGACATAGCCTAGGGAAAGCCTATTTATTACAGGAAAGGAGAATGGGGCGCCATCAAAGAGTTTAAGTACTTATAGCTGGTTTGGAACAAGGCTGTGCTGGCAAATAGATGGATGAGGTGACCTGCCAGGGCTTTTACATCTCTGTCTGGGTTTAATTGCATTTGTCACTGGACTACGTCTAGAGGTTTTAAAATATTATTTTACTAGAAAATGTTCTGGATTGTGCTATGAAGACCAGGTGGCAGCAGTTTTACAGTGTGTATTTTCCCTTCCAATTTCCAACATGGAAACTTGTAGTATGTCTTTAGCTGATAATTTAAGTCTCTACCTACTAATTGGACCAAGACATAACTTTGTAGCTTTATCTCTTTCCTATTCCTCATTTTATTTCTGTTTCAATTAGTGAGGGTGCCTTTAGCAAGAGACTAAGATTGTTTTTCTATCTGTTATAAGATTTGCCTGCGAGAGAAATGCATTTTATTGCCTGTCTTCTCAAATCTTCTCCCCTTTACAATCAATGAAAAGACTGAGGAGCTCCTTTGCCTTGGGTTTGGCCTCGCTGTGCAGGGCTGCTTCCATCTTACTGGGGCTGGGGAGGAGGAGATTTACCCATAGTGACACTTCCAGTTTAACAAAACCTGCTTTAACCTCTCTCTTGTGTCAGACTTTAAAATTGAAAAGAATAAGCTTAGAAACATGACTATCAGAGATGCTGAAGCGCTAGTGAAGGCTGATGTCCTGCAGAAAGCTCCGAGAGCAGCAACATCTATTCCTGTGACCATCTCTGTTGTGAATTGTGAGTTGGTGACACTGACTGTTTTATGACCTTCGGGTTATTGAGCCCGATTCACAGCTTTCTCATCCTCAGTATGGTCATTTGCCAGGAAATCACTGGGTTAGGGCCATGAGTGCTAGTTATTGGCTGAGTAGCAGTTCTTAGGAGCTACTGACAGAGTAGTCCGGGACTCAGCTCTGCTCAAAGTTATACAAAAGGGCTGGCACACACTTGAGGTTTCACCAAAGCATTTTAAATTTTGCTAAACAGAAAATCTTCACTCACAGTCTTTAACTGAATGTGCTGGAGACAGTAAAAACCCCGTAGATAATACAGTGTACAAAAGAGGACAAGAGGAAATGGGCACAAACTGGAACATAAGAAGTTCCATCTCAACATGAGGAGGAACTTCTTCCCTTTGAGGGTGGCAGAGCCCTGGAAGAGGCTGCCCAGAGAGGTGGTGGAGTCTCCTTCTCTGGAGATGTTCAAACCCCGCCTGGACACGTTCCTGTGGGACCTGCTGTGGGTGGCCCTGCTTTGGCAGGGGGTTGGAGGAGACGATCTCCAGAGGTCCCTTCCAACCCCATATCATTCTGGGATTCTGTAGAGCGGTCCCAGCCACAGATTCATGTTCTTCTGTCACCAATGCAGAGAGTGGGCAGTTGGGTATTTCTTGGAGACACCAAATGTGTCCTGACAACTTCCCGCACAGCTTCCCGGTTGCTAGAAAATGTAGATTCTGGTTGCCAGCCACAGTTAATTGGTTATTACTCATTATTTATTTAATTTAATGCTCTGTTGACCATGCACTCAACTTACTTAAAATTCTTTCAAAGAAATAATTTGTTTGTCTCGTTTGCCTTGGAGATATTAACAAGCAAAATAGAAACCTCAGAAGTTTGAAACTTAAACTTTCTTTCAGAGCTCATGTGAAATAACTCCCTGGACGTAGGCTGTCTTTATGGATAGTGCTTTTTAAAAATCAGAAGACTTGTAATTAAAAGCACTGCATTAAACTTTATTTGCTGTGTGTTTGGTCTAGATGCGGAGTCTGTGGAGATAGGAACAAATAGGCCTTCTGGCTGGTTGGCGTGCTGGGGTTTTACTGGTTGGACTCTTCTTTGTCCAGCTCCTTGGTTTCCAGAGTCTGTAGCTTGGATTAGTTCTGTTCCTGGAGCGCTGTTGGACCTTGCCTTTTCAAAGATTAATGTCTTGGGTGAAAAAGTTCCTCAAAAGTACTCTTCAACTGCAAAAATGTTACGTTTTGTTCTTATGTATCTAATTTTCCTAAGCAACGTGATTCTGTGAATTAAAATGGTTTGTTATAAGATGGTTTCCAAATTACTACTTTGCTGTTTTCCAAACCTCTTCAAAGGTTGCATTTGATCTACAAAAGGTCAGATCTGCTCAGCTTCATGCCTTCTTATTGCTCTATCACCTGTGGGTCCCTGCGGACTCTTACACCTGCCTTGGCAAGGATTACATTTTGGGGATGAATTGCTGATTTTGTCTCTTGGAAGCTCAATCTCTCTTTTTTTTAATAACTATTTTAAATTTTCATTAAAGTTTAAATAGATATTTCAACTTTCATGATTTTTGTTAATCTTGCCTTTTGCAAAACATAATTGTCAGCGAGTCCCTTCACCTGAGGTCTGGTGTCCTCAAGTTAAATAACCAACTTCCTCCAAGTAACTTCCTAATCTGGTAATTTCTCTTGATTTTCTTCTCTCGCGTTCTCCACCCTCCTCTTCCTGGCATCACGATCCGCGTTGATCACTGCATAATGTTATTTCCTTCCAGCCCCGGCATCTGCCTGGGTGAGAGCATCTTCCTGTGGTTGGCTGTGCCCCTCGCTTCCACCATCAATCCACAACCCATTGCAGCCTCTCACACACTCAAATTTAGCTTATTCAAATACCGTGGGTCTCTCTATTTCTCTCTGGGCTGCAAAAGGAGCTAATTTATTAGAGAAACTGAACACTTCTGTAATCAAGGTTGTCAGTAGCTTATTTATAGCCTTCAGTTGGGCTTGGTCCCTCCCTTCCCCAGCAGTTCTCTGAAGAAAACACCCAAACCGCAACAGAACTTCTCCCTTCTCCTTTTCTGTGGCTTTTCAAGAATAGCGAACTTTGTGACATCTTCCATAAAATCCTAGAATGGTATGGGTTGGAAGGGACCTGAAAGCCCCCCCAGTGCCACCCCCTGCCCTGGGCAGGGACACCTCCCACCAGACCAGGTTGCTCAAAGCCCCCTCCAACCTGGCCTTGAACCCCTCCAGGGATGGGGCAGCCCCAGCTTCTCTGGGCAACCTGGGCCAGGCTCTCACCACCCTCACAGCAAAGAAGTTCTTCCCCAGATCTCATCTCAATCTCCCCTCTTTCAGGTTAAAACTCTTCCCCCTCCTCCTATGGCTCCCCTCCCTGATCCGGAGTCCCTCCCCAGCTTTCCTGGAGCCCCTTGAGGGACTGGAAGGGGCTCTAAGGTCTCCTCAGAGTCATAGGGCTGAATAGAAGATCCCCCTATAATGCAAATTCTGTGCCCAAAATTCACATGTAACCAAATGTTTTCTGGCAAGTTGATGGAAAAATGTTCTGATAGGGGTTTGGTTCCCCCCCCCCCATTTTGCTCTTGAGCACGCCTCTGCACTTCCTGGGCTTGGCCAGGACCAGAAGTGGAAGTGCTGAAATGAGACAGACTGTTCGTCTGAGGTTTCCCACTCAGTTTTCCAGACCCAGGCAGTCTTAGGCACTTCTGATAAACTGCTGAAATTTCTGGAGATTGATTTGGTTTGAACCGAACCTCTCTACTTCTCCCTCGGGGTTGCTCAGTGATGCTCTTCTACTGAGGGGCTGTTGGTCCTCCTTGAGAGCACAGATTTCTCCATCTCCTGTGCAGTTACACAGGGTTATCCAAAGGAATTGCCTTCTGCAGAGTTCAGTAGATAATTCTATTTGTTATCCTTCTCCGTGTTGTCCTGCCGGGCCTCCAGATCACCAGCCTGGTACCACGTGGGTATCGCTTTCCTTTGGCCGTTGAACCCTTGTCTCTGCAGAGCCCCCAAAAAGGCCAAGTTTTCATCAGGAATTTAACGGAGAAGGAATTAAATCACTGGTTGTAATCTGTTGCTGTAAGATCCTCACTGAAGTAACCAACTTTTCCTCTCTTCTGCATTGCTACTTACTGCTCTTTTCTAGAAAGCAGAGTGACTGTGGATGTATCACTTGCGTTTTAGCAAGTAGGTCGCTAATTGAGATAAGCGATCTTTGTGTTATGTCAAAAACAGGGAATGAAACTCTCATTAGTGATTCGGTTGTGATTTTTAAATTGTGGTTTCCAGCAAGTGTTGCATTCGGGTGAAATTTAGAATTGAATTATAATAGGCAAAACCCAGCAGTTTAAATAACTTCTTGTAGTTTGACTATAAGAAAAAGATAAGCTGTTCTATACTTTCTCAACTCCAGCCTTGAACACGTTCACCCTTGGGCTGTACTGGGAGAACACGTGGAAACGAAGGAAATGTTCTGTGTGTGTCCAGGAAAGAGGCTGATAATGTCAAAAAATACTCTTCTTTTTCTGCCCGCCAGAGTACTAGGAGCTATTGCCATTAAATTAGCCACTTCTGTTCCTTTGAAATAGGAACCACCAAATTTGTAATGCTTGAATATTAACTTTTAGTCCATTTATACTGTTTAATTACTGCAAGTTTAGATCTTAAAAGAAGCCAAAGTTTTAAATTTTCATTGAATTCTTTTGAAAAGAAAATTAGATTTAATTCAAAATGTTTGAGGTTTGATTTCTGACTGATAAAAGCGATTGTTTTCCTTACTCTGCTATCGGTTTTCCCCAAGAGTCCTTAGTTTTCGGTTTTGTAGCACAGCCAAGGAAGTTAGGGGAGGCAATGGCAGTGAAAAATCCTTTAAGATATTAAATGTTGAAAGATTAAATGAAAAAAACAAAACACCAAATAGACTGGAAAACTCCCCACCAAATTGGTTGATAGGGTTTCTTCCGGAGCACACAGTGATATATTGCGAATTAGAAGAAAAGTGAAGGTCACTGAATACAGTCCCGTTAAAGCTCCCAGTTTGGAGCTTTGTTAGTTGTGTCCTAGAAATCTCATGGATGCGTGTAAATATACATAGTACAGATAAAAATACATACATGTACACATGTGTTTTTGCAAAATAAAATCGCAAAATTAAGCCCGGAATATTTTTCTTTCAATGTGGCTTGATTCTGCATCCAGCAAAGTTAATTCCATATATTTCAATGCACAGGTAGTTGTAGAACTTGTGGAGGTTAAGTGAAATACGCTGTTTTTCCCAAATGGGAAGCTGCTGATCTTAGAAATGAAACCATTATTAAAAATAAATAAATCAATCTGTATCTTTTGCCTGGTATCTTAAAAATTCTGACCTGGGGAGTTTTTTTCCCAGTGGTCCCAGTAAAAGCGGTGGTAAGTGTGGGGGTAGTAAGAGCTGCTTATTTCAAGCTCTTTTTTTTTTTTTTTTTTTTTTTTTTGTTTCCTTATTTCTTCTGCAAAGTGTTCCTTCTTTGTTGAAATTCAAGTGAAAAAGCATCTTGGGGAAGGATGCTTTTGGATGGCAGGCAGAGTATAGAGCCAGGCGCTTAACTGCTTTCTCTGACCCAGTGGTGAAAAGGCGGCACAGAGCACAGCCACCGTGGTTTTATAGCGACTTTCACTTTTATTTGTGAAAGAGCCTATTTACATACGTTAATGTTCCGCACATCCATCGGAACAGACTACGGGCTATAAACTTCCCACTGCGAGCACGAAACCTGGGGCCGCCTCAAGAAATTTTTGCCAACTCTTATTATTGGTTTCCTATAAAATGATAAAGGAGGAAGGTCGGGGGAAGATGAATTGTATCTATCAAATGGGTTTATTTCCTACACTCGCGATTGGTTTTCTGTATTTATTTTCACGGTTTCCCTGCGATCCTTGCTTTTACAGAGCAGCCAGAAGAGACAAAAAAAAAAAACCTCTCTCGAAAATGGGAAAACTTAATGTGACAAAGCAAGCGGTTGCCAGCCGGTCCGTGCTCAGGTGTTTTACCTTTCACTCCACTGAATTTGCTTTCGGAAATTAATTTGGCTGTTTAAGAAGAACAGTTGTGTTATCGTAGCATAGAAATCCATCACCGTTTTTATACGCGCTCGGAAATCATCCGGCCTAGCCGGTAATTCTAAAGCTTCTCCAGGAGTCATGTTTGTGCCGCTGAAAAGTCTGCGGAAGATGTTGCGGCTCAAAAGCCCGGTTTTGGCCAGGGAGGAGGGATTTCGCACGAGATGGAGGGGCTCCTTCAGCACATGGCAATTACGGCGTCGCTCCTTCTGGCAGGGGAGGCAGGAGGGCTGCGGCTCGGGGTCCTTTGCATCGCGGGGTGTTGACAGTTACTCCTCATGTCGGTTAAAGTAACCAATTACAAATTTTCTATCTTCCCCCCCCCCCCCCCCCCCCCTCTTCTGAGGTCCTAAAATTTTTATAGTTTATACAGCTCTTAGAGATTCAGCCAAACGGTTGCAAAGCGCTTCTGGGCTCAGGCAAGATGTTTCTCTTTCTGCCAGGCATGTAAAGCTAGCTTTTCTTTTAATTTATTTTATTTTTTACCTTACTACTTGTCCATTTTGTAGAATAGAGAGCAAGTTGTCACTGGGGCGCAGCGAGCGATGGCCGTGGGTGGTGGGTGCACAGGGGAGGGAAGGGGCCAGCTCACCCGAAATCAGCTCGGCCCCCCCCCCCCAGCTTCCCTGCAGCTCCGGGAGTTTGTCCCGGCCTTCCTTTTGGAATGATGAATTTGATGCGTTATTTGGATTTTTGGAAACCAAGTGTAATTTTCCTCTCTGTTCCCATCTTTGTGAAGGCGGGAGGGGGGACGGGACGGCTGTGTGGAAATAGCGCAGGTGGAGGGAAGGGCTCTGCTCGAAGGAAGTACTGGCCACAGAATAGAAGTTGCCGGTCCCTTGCTGGAAAATTAAGATAAAAGTTGGTTCATTCTCCTCTTCCTCGCTGTCCCCAATGCACAGGGAAGGAGCCGTGATAGGAGGATTGCATTAGAAAGGAATAAAAACCCCTCGGGGAGTTTACTCTCTATAAAACACATTTCAAGCATTGAAACCTGTAGTCAGTATAAATTCCAAAAGGGAAAGAACTGCGAAGAGGAGATTATTAAAGGGTTGATTTAACTAGTCATGTTGCAGCCCATAAACCATATCTAAAACTCTGGAGCAAGCTTAAAAGACTACACTGAGGTCAAGCTTTAGAATACCTGGATTTGAGAAAATGGAAAACAAGTTTCTCCGTGGAGGAGTTCGGCTTCAGAAATCTCCTCGTTCCGCGGGGCACAAACTCCTCTTCCCAGCGCGGCGAGGAAGGAGCGCTTCAGCCAAAGGGTGACGCTGACACCAGCAGAAGGGGGTGACTCGTTAATTCAGCTTCGTTTGGTCGGGCAACCGAGGAGAGGAAAATACCCTGATCCTCTTACATGTAGGAGAAGTGCTTCTTCATGGTGCCGCTTGAAGCGGCTCCTCTAAAGCCCGGTTCCACCTCGTGGTGTTTCTGCAGAGCCCTTGGCCGTGGCACGGCCGGCGTCACCGTGTCCTGCGTCACCGCGTCCCAGGGCTGGGCTCCGGGCGCGTGGCTCAGCCGGATCCCTAGCGCCACACCGGCGGGCAGATAAGGGGAGGTTTGGTCACTTGCCTGAAGTCATGCAGTGAGTCGGCAGCAGAGCTCTCCATTTGATAACTCCTATAAATATTTATTACTGGTTTGACTGTGGCAGCGTTAGATACCTCTGCTGCCTTGGGCTGCTCCTCGCGCCCAGTCTCTGCCTGGGAAAGCACCGGAGCTTTGCAGCTGTCTTCGCTTTTTCTTTGTTTTTACTTTCTTTTTCTTCATTTTATGGGAAAAAAAATGGAAAAAATTAAATACATACATTTTTCTTTAGTTTTATTGCAGGCTTGTTTTATAATAGCATTTCTTTCTGTCTTTTCCCACGCTGAAGTCACACGCCAGCAAATGACATCATCTCTCTACCACGGAAACCGCTCTGATGTAGTTCCTGTAATTCGAGCAATAACTCAGTTAATTCTGAATGAAAGGAGCTATTATTGCAAATATGTTTTTAGCGCAGGATCAGAGAGGACGGCTGGGAAGAGTTCCCCTTTATAGAAGAGGTAGGCTTCCTAATTAGTTAACTGTAAGGAAATCTATGGAAAGCCAAGAGGAGCTATATTTGTACTCTGATCAATTTGCAAAAACTGTCTCCATTTGAGAAGTACTTTATTAGACTATCTGGAGAAATCTGTAATGATCTGCCAACGTAAGTAGCGTGCCCAGACTCGTTACCCAATTATTTTACATGGGCAATTAACAGGGAAGAGGAGCTCCTGGAAGCAGTTTGTGGGTGGTACAGGTGAACCCTTGCCGGTGTGCTCGCACCGCAGTACTGGTGTACACCAAAGTTAATTCCATTTTGTATATGGGAGTATGTAACTCCTATACTTGTTTATACGTGCACATGGCAAACCCTGTGTATCAGACTTTACGTAAAGCCCTGACTCAGAGACCCCCCCCTACGGTCAGATGTCATGTCTTTGCCCAGTCCACAGTGGTTGCCAGTAATTTCCATGTGACCAAAACAACGTGGTTTTTCCCTGGACTTGTTTTCAAGAGTGGCCAGAAGTATTTTGTTTGGGTTTTTTGGTGTGTTTTTTTTTAATTCTAATGGGCTGTGGAAGATGTTAGCCGCAGACTGTGGCTTGACGTGTCTGGCAGAAGAGCAGTTTGGTGCTGTATGTGGCGTTGCCATTTGCATACCTGTGCCAATGTATCTGCAAAATGTATAAATATATTAATTGGGAAGATACGTACAGGAAGTCTGTTAGTAAGTGCAGAGATCAGACCATTTCTGTCTTTATTCGGTGAATATTCAACCTGGTGTCTAGCATCAACCGTGTACTTCCCAGCCCCATGCTCTTGAAGGCAACTGAGGGAAGAGTGAAGGTCACTGCAAACTGCATTTCCCACATAATAAATAGTTGTGTTTTTCAACAAGTAGACATTTACACCCATCCCAGTAAGCCTGACCCAAGGGTATAAATGCTGTTTCTTCAGTCCTAATCCCCAAGCCAACATGCAGAACAGATCACTTGGGCAGGAAGCGCAGTGAGTGCCCATCACTTTCTGGGACGTGATGCTCAGTCACTGGTGCGGGGTACGGAGCAGCAGACCCTTCCCACGCGGGATGCAGGCATTTATTCCATCCCTGGAGCTTATCTGTTGGACAGACCCTTTTTTTGCAACTTCAGGATATTGTGGCAGCACCTTCAGCTCAGGGAACAGGAGGGAACCTGAACCTTTAAAAATTGATTTTAAAATACTTTATGAGTATGCAACATCCATCACCTTCTCTACTGGTCTATGCAACATCTGTAAATTGAGCTGGCAGGGGAAATTAAGGGGTAGGTTGGTCTGGAATATCATAAGCGTAAAGAAGGCAGCAGCTAATTTTTATTTATTTTTTTTTTTAATCAAACCTACATGGAGTAGGGTTTACTAATTCCCAGCATCTGTGCGAGATTGAATTTGGCTTGCAAATTCTGCTCGGTAAGGGCTCTTGCTTTTTGGAGGCTGTCATAGGCTGACTCTTCTGAGCAAAGGCTTTACCTGGAGTTCCTGAAGCCTGTCTAGCGCTGGGATTCCCCATTTCTGATCCCCCTTCTCCAAGATTTCGGGATCCTGTGAATTGCAGAAAATGGTATTGGTAGTAAAGTGGGGGTAAATAGATCACTCTTACACACAGGTACGTAGTTATTCCAGGTCAGTAAAACTGACCTTTGGAATTCACCATCCACAAAAAATACCTGGGAGTTAATAGCCGATTTATGGCAATAGAAGCAAATTTTACAGTATATTTTACAAAGTACAGGGAGGACTGGGAAAGAGCAAGGTCCAGCTTTGAGGCCCAGTGCTGAGAACTGGGGGAGGAGTTATTAGGGAGTGATGTGTGATTGCTTCATTTAAAATAATAGAAACAGTGCTTTGCACAATATCTGCTGCCATCCAAGAATGTGAAACATAAATGAACAATAGCCCCATATGTAATGGGACGCTCCTGCTACCTTTCAAAATATTCTATGCAAATCAAGGGGTGTAATAAGCAGATATGAATAAATAGAATATTGTACATGGTCGAGAGATGGAGACGGGTAAAGCCAGAGGTTTATGGGAGGGATTTCTGGGAATTGTAGATGTTAGCGACATGAGCACAAAGGGAGGGAAGGACTTCTGGGAAGGGAAGGTGTTACCAACGTGGACCTATGGCGCAGGAAGGGTTCCAATAAACGTGTGCCACGTCCTGCGCCCATGGCCGGCTCCTCTTTCTGAGCAGCAGGATGCTTTGCTCGCAGGAGTCAGTCACAGAGGCTGAGAGAGGACTACGCGGTTTTTTTCCACACACACATCTATGGATTTACTTTCATGAATAATGAAAATACGATACCTGTATAAATCTCCTTAGA
The DNA here is from genome assembly GCF_964106895.1 of Numenius arquata. Taxonomy (NCBI): domain Eukaryota; kingdom Metazoa; phylum Chordata; class Aves; order Charadriiformes; family Scolopacidae; genus Numenius; species Numenius arquata. The sequence goes on from NC_133615.1 coordinate 972,290, forward strand.
TGAGGCTAAACTCAAGTTTACTTTAATGATGGTAAAATAAAATAACATGAAGTCCCCTGGGAAACTTGCAATTGCAACTCTGGCTCCTGACGAAGCGTTGCGCTAAAAGGCAGAGGCTGGTTATGGATGGAGAGAAAAGACTCTTTACTTAATCCTGGAAAGAAAGTTGAGACACACATTAGCGGCAAAGCAATTATAAAATGTTAGAGAAGAGACAGTGATTATTGGACTTTATGACAGGAAGTCATTGAGAATTTCCTGAAAGAAGTAAAAGAGGAGTGTATTTGCATTCTGCTCAGTGATTTGGGAGTACTTAGATATTTATAGGAAAATTCCAAGAGGTTGTGTGTGTTTTCCATTATACAGATTTCCTATAAAAAATAAATAAATGTTGCCACAGCAAACTAATGGCTGCATTTTCTACTCTCTGCTGCAAAACTTGCTCATGTTAGATTATACTGGGCTTAATTTTTCACCGAATCATTGATTTATTTTGCACAATTGCAATGTTTTTTTACAGTACAAAATATGCAACACCTATACTAAGGAAAAAAATAATAGAATTTAAGAAAAAGAAATGCCGAAACTCTTTAAATGAAGCAAAACCCCAAACTGTCACAAACCCAGAACACCTGCATCTTTAGATTTGGAGTCCGTACTGCTTTCTTGTTTCTCTCTTTCATATAAAGCCTCCTGCTTTGTCAGGGTGACCTGGATGGAAGTTGAAAGGTCTGGGTGCTCTTATAACTGGTGTGGGTTGGGGCTCCCGTAGCCCCCCCAGGGGCCTCGGGGTGCTTGGGACACTCCTGTCCATTACCGAGGTCCCTTTCTTCCCAGTTTCCTATGGTAAGTCAGCTCTCCTTGTCTTGTGCTTACCCTTCTGATTAAAATTTATTCATCCCAGAATTATGAATAATACACAGGAGGAGGAAGGGGGGATATAAAACAGGAGGAATATGCATATAAACACACACAACTTCACACCCCAGACTCGTTCATTGCTCTCTGGAAACTATCGAAATGTCTGGTTGTTTCTCCTCTCTCCCCGTTGTATTTGAATGTATTCAAACAGCAAAAGCATTTTCCTGTCATTTTTTTTTCTTTGATGCCTGCAGGATTAATAGGTAAATAGCCGGGTTTGTTCTTTAAGGCTTTTGTTTGTGTTGGTGAGTGAGTGAGGAGGTGGCATCTGGATGTGAAAGTTTAATGAGGGAGAGCAGCGCTGTGCTGGAGCGGGCTTTCAGTGGAGAAGGTGATGGGAGCTTGTGGTCCCCAGTGTCTCTGCTGAGAGGAGAGACCCTCATCCTACCCCACCATGGGGTGCGGTCTCTGGGTGTCCAGCCCAGGCTGCTGAGCTAGTCCACCTCATGGTTTTTGGGCATACCAGCATTTGGACCCGTGACAGTTGCTGCTCTGGGGTCTCGACACCCTTGGTGGTGCTCACCAGGCATTGGCTTTGTGCGTTCTCCTGTGCCTGAGCTTCCAACGGGACCCCTCGATTCCTAACCATCTGCTCGCATCCATTGAAGAAACTGAGATGCCAGGAGCCTTATGATTTAGCATCTCAAATGCTCTGTTGAAACTGGGCATGGGAGTGCTGGAATGCCTCAGGTCTGCTCCTAGTGTGTACGTCTATTTATTATGTGGTTGTAGACAAGTCATTTAGCATAAAGATGCTGACATTTATGTGGGTGCCTAATTCCATAAGTAAACACTGAAATATGTAGTTTTTCGGAGAGATTGAGCAAGCTGGCCCACATTGTTCTTTGTGAAGCCACTCTTGATTAATTCCTCTATAAATAAAATCGGAATCGGACCCAATTTCCCAAGGAGAAGAGAATGGAAATGATTTCTGTTGTTTGGTATGGGGGTTAGGGTGAAGAGGTCAGAATTCCCCCAAATCAAAGGGTAAACTATTCCTATCAATTCAGTTTTCCAGTAAATGTTTGTTTGGGTGTTTTTCCCCCTAGTACCCAAAAACCTTCAAGTTCTGTCTCAGAGTGTTTTAACAATTAATCGAAAACATATTAATTCTCGTTAATGCTTCTCTCCACACAATGGCTTTTGTTTGGCTTCACGTTATGGTGTGTGCAAACTTCCTTCCCAGCCTGGATTCATCCAAAGCTTGTAAAACCCAGCAGCGCCTTGGGGGAGCTGGAGCCTCTTTTCCCATCCCAGCGGAATTCCTCTGGCTCTGCGTATCCTGAGCTTCTGAAGCTGCTGAGAAACCAGCTCATTTTCTGAGCATCAGAGCGGGTGATACAGTTGGTCGATATTCTTTCCTCTTACAGACCAAGTTTGTATTAGGACTGTATTAGTGGCACAGACTCTAGCTGGAGGTCCATAACTAGTGGTGTTTCCCAGGGGCCAGTACTGGGTCCAGTCCTCTTCAACATATTCATCAATGACCTGGATGAAGGGATGGAATGTACCCTCAGCAAGTTTGCTGACGATACAAAACTGGGGGGGTGGCTGACACACCAGAAGGCTGTGCCTCCATACAGTGTGACCTGAACAGGCTGGAGATTTGGGCAGAGAGGAACCTGATGAAATTCAACAAGGGCAAGTGTAGGGTGCTGCGCCTGGGGAGGAATAACCCCCTGCACCAGGACAGGTTGGGGCTGACCTGCTGGAGAGCAGCTCTGAGGAAAAACACCTGGGAGTCCTGGTGGACAACAGGATGCCCATGAGCCAGCAATGTGCCCTTGTGGCCAAGAAGGCCAATGGCATCCTGGGGGGCATCAGGAAGAGTGTGACCAGCAGGTGGAGGGAGGTCATCCTCCCCCTCTGCTCTGCCCTGGGGAGGCCCCAGCTGGAGCACTGGGTCCAGTTCTGGGCTCCCCAGTTCCAGAAGGACAGGGAACTGCTGGAGAGGGGACAGCAGAGGGCTACAAAGATGCTGAGGGGCATGGAGCATCTCTCTGCTGAGGAAAGGCTGAGGGACTTGGGTCTTTTGAGTCTGGAGAAGCCTGAGGGGGGATGTGATCAACGCCTATAAATACTTCAAGGGTGGGTGTCAGGAGGATAGGGCCAGTCTTTTTTCAGTGGTGCCCAGGGACAGGACAAGAGGGAATGGGCACAAACTTGAACGTAAGAAGTTCCACCTAAACATGAGGAGGAACTTCTTTCCTGTGAGGGTGGCAGAGCCCTGGGAGAGGCTGCCCAGAGAGGTGGTGGAGTCTCCTTCTCTGGAGACATTCCAACCCCACCTGGATACGTTCCTGTGCAACCTGCTTTAGGTGGACCTGCTTTGGCAGGGGGTTTGGACTAGATGATCTCCAGAGGTCCCTTCCAACCCCTGCCATTCTGTGGTTCTGTGACTGAAGCAATTTATTTAGGAGCTTTATTTATTCTCCATCATGAAATTCCAACTCCACTGTTGGTTTTGGCTCCCTTTGGGCTCCTCAGAGTGATGAGCTGCAGCGAGTTCCGCGGGTCTGGTGCCGGGTTGTTCGTTTTAACTGATGCGCGCCTGCACGAAGGCACATCCATCCTTTTTATTTTTTAAGAAGTTGATCTGTGCAGGCATCAACAGGATATTATTAGGCCCGAGAACTGACGACAGTTTGACAGCCTGATGCGGAGAGGAAGGAAGTTTACAAACATCTCGGCGAGAGCCATGTTGAGCGGTTGAAGGAAATGAGGCATGTCCTGCTGTTATTGTGCTTATAGCGCTGGGATTCCCAAGGGGCAGAACAAGCCCATCTTGAGACCTCAGTCTGGCAAAGAACAAGTTGACTCATATTTTATTTTTGTTGTTTTTGTTACTAGTCTGTTATTGTTCCAATTGTGATGTTGCTTGTAAACAAACTGCTGCTATAATTTTATTTGCAGCTATTGAATGATGGCTTAGGCGCCTACAGGAAAACAGGCAGCTAAAGCTGGTCATTATAGATTTATAATTTTTTTTTATACCTTTTTGATGTTGCAATGCATCAGCTATGGTATCTCCCGGATTAATAAGTGGGTCTGATTAATCAGTGGGTGTGATTTGTGCGCAGAGAGCTCTGTGTATGCTCAAGTAGAAGCACATTGGGGAATGTGGTGCCCTGAGAGCTCCTGACCGAGAGCCCCTCATCTGCCAGGTGGGGCCACCAGTAAGGAGGAAGCTTGTCCCCCGCGTTTGGGGACTGACTCTATTGCTTGGTTTGATTAACCGTAACAGAGGACACTTAGTGAAATGAAAAACAGGAAGCTAGTGACAAATTTTCTCTAAAATAAAAGTGTTTAAGTGACACAATATTGTGAAGGCTGACAGTCTAATTCCACTGGTTGTGCCGACTGGGAGGAGACTGGCACCAGTGTCACTAAAGCTGAAGCAGTAAAATTCTAGGAAATCAGATGTCCTGTGCATCCTTAGAGACATCCTTAACGTATGCACACGCTTCCACTCAAGGACTGAAGTGCAAACTCTGTGTCTCTGATTTTTTCGGGGCTATCTCTAGGTGTTTGCCAAAACTCTTTCCTGTGTTAAAAAGTAATGGCAGGCCTCGGACTAAATCTGGACCATCATTTCTCCTTTCCCCCAAACCTGGTCCCAGAGCCACCAGCCGGGGTAAGAGCATCCCCTTCCTCCCAGGGAGGGGTGAGGGTAAGGGAAGGACCACCCTCTGCGGGCAGGTACGGTGGAACCAGGGCGAGAGGTGTCCCTAGGTCATAGAGACTAGGGTTGAAGCTCCTCAGATGTGGCTCACAGACAGAAATCCCTCGGTCTCAGAATAGTGAGTCAGCTCTTGCCATTTCCAGCGTTGTTTGGGGTTTTCTTGCAGTATTTTTTTTTATTTCAGTAGCTAAAGTGATTCAAGAATTAAAGTCATTCATGGGAGTGAAATAAACTAGACCTTTAAAATATATATACTAAATAAAAGGCTTTGTGTTGGCACGTTGATGAATATCTACAGGGTTTTTTCAAAGCCAGTAGATTGTCACTTGTGTTACAAAGAATAGTTTAAAAAGAAAAAAAAAGCAAGGTTAAAGTGTATCCTAACTCTCTTGCTCATGTTTATAGTACAGTTTTATTACTGAAGGTAAGACAGATAACTGGGCATTACTCCAAATTCCTGGCAGTTTTCCCTTTCCAAGGCACTAATATTGGGATTAGTGTGTTGTTTTAAAGCCATTACCTTTCTTCACCTCCATAATTGCTTGTTCTTAGGGGACAATACTGCAAACTCAGTGCTCATAAAGCAGACTTGTTATGCAACGTATGCAAAGTTCTATTTTGTTATCAGTTGGATTTACTTTAATCCCTGTGGGTGTTTTTGTATGGCTTTATATACATTTGTAGGTCCACCATCCACAGATGAGTGGACCAAAACCAGAACTCAAGACCCTAATGCTTTTAAGCTTCAGAAAGTTGGTGTGTTACCTTGTGGTGGTAATGTATTGGTCACTGAGGCCCCATCTGGAGTCCTGTGTCCAGTTCTGGGCTCCCCAGTTCCAGAAGGACAGGGAACTGCTGGAGAGGGGACAGCAGAGGGCTACAAAGATGCTGAGGGGCATGGAGCATCTCTCTGATGAGGAAAGGCTGAGGGACTTGGGTCTTTTGAGTCTGGAGAAGAGAAGCCCGAGGGGGGATGTGATCAACACCTCTAAATACTTCAAGGGTGGGTGTCAGGAGGATGGGGCCAGTCTTTCTTCAGTGTTGCCCAGGGACAGGACAAGAGGGAACGGGCACAAACTTGAACATAAGAAGTTCCACCTAAACATGAGGAGGAACTTCTTTCCTGTGAGGGTGTCAGAGCCCTGGAAGAGGCTGCCCAGGGAGGTGGTGGAGTCTCCTTCTCTGGAGACATTCAAACCCCACCTGGATACGTTCCTGTGCAACCTGCTGTTGGTGGACCTTCTTTGGCAGGGGGTTTGGACTAGATGATCTCCAGAGGTCCCTTCCAACCCCGTATCATTCTGTGATTCTTTATATGAACGCTGGTGCCCTGCCCACTGCTGGCATCGAAATGACTTGGCCTGTTGTAGAGGCTGTGGAGATATAAAATAGGGATACCTTCTGTATGTTCAAGCAGAGAAGACGTTCCTCGTGTAGCTTAGGGCTATTTTCTCTATAGGCTCAGACACGGTGGCATTTCTTCTCTGGCTGCCAGAAGACCTAGAGTGAAAGTATCAAGACTATGGTCAGTGAGTTGTTTCCCATCTGGGGAGCTGGGAAATGGGTATAGTTTATATCAATTCCCAGTGCTGCTGCTGCCTGGGGGGAAAAGCCACCTCTGACCAGCGATGGTCTGACTGGGAGCAGAAGAACAGGGGCTGGGAGTCAGAAGATGACAGGTAGTAGTGGAGCAGCAGCAACCTTTGCTGGCTGTGGCTCGGAGCATCCGAAATGGGCTGACAGAGAGAGAGACAGCAGGAGAGAGCATTTACTGCAAACAATTGACTCGATCCCGTGCCCTTGGGGAAGTTTTTGTTCTTTTCTTGGTAGGGGAAATAGCTTGGATGAAAGATATGAGGATATGAAATAAGTTTAACAGCAGGAAGTTGTGTAAACATGATTAATTCCATTAATGGAAAGTTTCAAATTGAAGGTTGTCAGTCCCTGTGTATATACCTCGTGTTTTCTTGTGGAACGTCACGCAGAGTATTGAAACGCTTTCATAAGGGAAAGCATTAAAAAAAAATGGGAGAGAAGAACATCCTTGGTTAGTTGCCTGGAAAGAGTAAGAAAATGCTGCTGCCTTGCCCAAGTTTATAGTAGATTTGGAAGGTTTTGTGTCATATTTTCCTGCCGTGTCTTACTTGTCCTGTATGAATAAGAGTTGGGTTGCGAAGCGTGTCTGGGAAGAGGCATGGATGGAACACCAGGGAGGCAGCTTCTCCGTGGCTCCAAGCTGGGGAGAAGGTGGCTCAGAAGTTCTGAGATGGAGAAGCTGGTAGCATCACTCAGCAAAATGACAGCTTGCAATTTTGAGTTTCAAGGAATCCTGTTGGGAAAAACACCCAGTGGCATTTAGTCGGAGTTCTGAGGTGTGAAGAGGCACGTACACACCATCCGACTGTCATGGGAGAAGTGACACTGAGGGAGTTGTTTCTCCAGGAGAAAAAAATCGTAGCAATGCTGAGACTGCAGAGCACAAGGTGCTGTTCTCTGTGGCTTGGAAGAGATCATGAAGCTGCACTCATTTTCCCTGTTCGGTCAATTTGTCAAAGATGATACCTATACATTTGGGGTGTGTGTGTATGTATACGTGTGTGTAGACTCCTCTGTTGGGCTGTGGATGGTTTTGCTTCCACTCCACAAAGCGTCTCCCCCCTGCCCCGTCCTGCGCCGCTGAAATAAGCTGCAGCTGACATCAGGCTCTTTGCCGTTTTATGATACGGGGCTGCGGTGGTATCAAAGCAGGCAGGATGAAAGCACAAAAGCTTCCTGTTTCCAGCTGTTTTCCTCAGCAAAGATTTTTTTTTCTTTTTCTTTTTTTTTTTTCTCTAAAGATGATGCTTCCTTTTAAGGGGTTTTTAATCTGCAAACTGTTTCCTCAGTTTATTTCACTACAGTAAAATGTGTTCCCTTTAGGTCATATCTGCCTCTTTTAAAATCCAACCTGCCCTTTTCAGTAGTTTTATTTGCTACTCAAAAGAACAAACATGACTTTATAAAAAACCTTTAATGAAGTACAAAGACCAATAAATCTTTTGCCACTAGAGCTGAAAATTTATAGTGATTTTCTTTTTTTTTTTTTTTTAAAGAGAAACCTTGAATAAATTAAGTGGGGGAAAATATACTGACTTCATAACACTTCAGAATTTTTAATATTGAGATTCTTGCATTGGTGCCTGTGCTCAGTGTACAAAGAAAAAAGGTTTAGATTTGTGTCATATATAAAAAAAAATTGCTTTATTTGGGGACACAAGTAACTTTAAAGAAGGGAAGAAATAGCAATTGGGATACAAAAAAAAATATCTTCCAGCTGCTTCCATTATGTTAGTCTCTTTTCATTAAACTGATCTCTCTTTGTTTACTTTCTTCTAAAGTAAACATGTATAATTAAAATATATTGTGCCTCTCGCTGCGGCTCTGATTCTGTGGGTGGGTTTGTCGCAATCGGAAATACCCTAAAATGCTGCCAACACCTCGGTGGAAGAGGGGCCCTGTGTTTTATGAAGGTAAAACGTGTAGGGGGAATACTAGATGGTGGCTTTCAGCTCTTGGCCAGGTTGGGTCACAGAGGTGTCCACTGCCAGGGCCGCGTCTTCATGCTCTTGGCCAACCCAACCATTGGGCTGATGGAAACCATCTAGTGGGTTCCTGCCCGCTCCCTTTGTGAGGTGGATGGGGAGTGAGCGGAGATCAACCACCCCGGGCAGGAGAAGGTTGTACGGCATCGCCGGAGGTATATGGCAAGCCTTTAAATCGCAACGAAACCAAAAGCATAAGGAAGAGAAGCACCTCATTTGGTTTGAGCTTTCTCTGACATATGTTTTGAATGGAGATGGTGTCCCAAATGCCAAGATGTGTTGAAGGATAGCTGGTTGTTTTTGGATGATTGTCCTATATTTACTGCTTACAAGTTTCATTGTTGTTGAAAGTCTGCTGTGGTCTGTAAATATGTTCTGGAGCTGTATAAAAATATCACAATTAACATATTCAGAAGGACAACAATTGTCATGGTTGAATGACTTAGAAAGTAGCACAGGCTGTAAACAGGATGTGCTGAAATGAACTAGCACACAGTTCCGCTGCAGTGGGCTCTTCAACCGGCGTCTGCCTCTTATCAGCACTTCTGAAAATAATCTTTGGATCCTCTAAAGGACATAATGCTCTGGTTTTTGAATCGGTTCTTCTAAGACGAGGAGCTTAGCTGGCATCGCTACCGTTAGAGATAGCCAGGTTTGGGTTGGGGATGATGGCTGGATTCTCACTTTCTGGCTTAGCAAAATATGCTGTGAAGGGAAGAAGGGAGAGAGGGGAGGAAGGATGAAAATTTTCATCCAAATTCTACTAGAAAAACTCTTCCTATTAACAAATTTAATAACTAAGAGGGAGGTAGGATGTCCTGAGAGGAACTCGTATCTAGACATGGTGGGAGTAAAATTTCCATCTCTTGAGCTTGTGGTTGTTTTTCGCTCAATAGTGTTAAGGTACATAACAGGAAAAAATATTTAATCGGAGTGGTATAACATGCTCCAGTAAGACATTGTCGAGTATATGCTTGCTTGGCGGAGGGACGTAATTTACTCAGTTTCACATCTCTGCAGTTTTAAACGCTGTAACTTCATTTCATAGGATACCTTGAAGGAAGATTTCTTTCTTAATGACCCATCAGGTGAAAAAGTAGAGAATTTGCTCCAAACACCTTTCAGAAAGCCATGGACTCTTTCCCAGGTTTAATTCTCAGCAGCATTCTCCAAAGCCTTTGTGATTTAGAGAGATGCCTTGAATGATGATCTAAAGACAGAGGCTTTCCAGTGATGCGCTGAAACTTCTCCTTTTGGCGAATTTCCCTGTGGGAGCCTCTGCTTTCCCTAATGTTCATGGGGCACCCGGGCCTCGAGTCCGGTGAGAAGGATGAGATGCTGAAACTGCTTCCATCCTTCCCTTACCGGTGGCTTTTAAATTTATTTATTTTTTTAATGAGTTCCCCTGCAAAGAGATTGTGGCCTTCTTGGGAACAGCGAGAGAGTCTTACGAGCATATGGCCAGGCTGAGAAGTAGCAGCTGCTGCCTGAGCAAAGGGCAGAGCCCCAGAAGGTGGGAGAGGAAGGACGGCTTCAAGAGCCCCTCGCTCAGTGATCTTTCCGTTCCAAATCAAACGCTGCCATTAGGTAAGTTATCCCTGGCAAAAACTTTAAAGGTTTTGCAGTCACGCTTCAGCTGGTCCTGGAAGAGTGGAAGTTTCCCAGAAATGACAAATATTAATTCTCAGGCTTCCATTTTATCAAATACAGTGGAGTTATGGCACCTCAGAAGAGTCCAGTGAAAAGGCCTAATAGTCTGAATATGTGCGATACGAGGTGCTATGCAGGGCAGATATTGAAGACTGAAGAGGTTTTGCAGATAAACTTAGTGTTCATTGTTATCCTGTAAGGAGAACAGGAAGCCTTGGGAAAATGAATGAAATCATCAGATTTGAAGAAAGGAGGTTTCTTTGTATTTGGGGTAAAAGAGCGTGTGCCGTGTGTTGAAGGCAGCCCCGTTCCTCAGCTGGCGGAGGCCGAGCAGCACTCAGTCTATGTTTAACCCCAGCCCCAGGTGTAGATGGGTGGATGGACAGACGGACGGATGCTGGGTGTAGGGAGGGATTCCTTGCGCGTGAGCAAGCCGCTGTACCCATGGTCAGCCGTACCTGCGGCCGCGGATGTTCTATCTTTTGAGGACAGCCATCCTTTTCTTTGTCAGAAGGAGTGGGTAGTGCTTTGTGTGTTCTACAGTGATGAATTAATTTGGTGTTCATTGTGGTAGCACTGATCATAATGAATTAATTTGGCATTCATGGGGATGTCATGCTTTTTTTTTTATTTTTTTTTTTTTAAGCTTTCCTATTACAATGCAGAATTAGTTAGTAGGCACTTAAAGCGTTCCGCATCCGATTCAGTTGTCATCATAACCTGTTTGTGCTGTTCCCCTGTCTGGGTGTTGTACTCATTTCCTGGAGAAAGGTTTATTGCGTGGCGGCGGGGACATTCCGTCACAGGGATGGTACAGCCGCGATACCAGAATTAAAAGTTGCCCTTCCTCTTCTGCTTACCCCTCTTCAAGTACCTGAGCAAACTCCAAGGGTGTAATATGTGATGGATTTTACACAGCTTGGACTAAGAAAATGGCATTTATTTTTGCTACATAATGCCCAAATCTAAATGCATCGTCACTGATTTGTGGCGTCGTTGAAGACAAACAGATTTTTCTTTGTGTAAATATTAAATAGCAAAAAAAGCCATAAATGTAGTTCTCTGCTCCTTCTCTTCCTTTTTCTTCTTCTCAAAGCTTGCTCAGTTGATAAATATGTATACCTATATTATTTATCCGTTCTTTTGAAGAGGGCGTGTGATTGCACTTGCGTTTTCTTTTCCATCGGTAAAGTGTTCCAGTTTCACTGGGAGACATACTGGTGAGCTGAAACAGGAAACATTGCTTTGGAACTGAGCCCATGTGTTGGGATGTTGCAGGAAATGTTTAAAATACAGCTCTCGCATCAAGGGGGTGACTTTTAAAGCCTTTAAACAGATTTATTTATTTGTGGGTGTTTCCATATTTTGTTCTTTCTATGTATAACGTATAGAAAGATTTTAGACAAAACATGTAATTCTCACTGGAGATGTTCTCTGATGCCTTGTGGATATAGGGAATGGAATTTCTTGTTCATGAAGTGCCTAATTATTAGTGCGATCTGGACCCAAGATGTTATAAACAGTGGAAAGGGAATAACAGGGTTGTTTTTTTTAAGTTATGACCCTCCTGTGCTGTGTTGCCAATTTGACATTGCACCATGAGACTCAATATTTGGTGTTTAACTTGGCCAGGGAAAAAACGATGCAATTATCTTGGCGTTTGTTTGGGTTTTTTTTTTTTTCTTTTCTTAACCAAAAGGAAATCTCCAACTTTTGCTTGCCGTGAAAAGCAAAAAAAAAAAAAACCAACAAAAAAAAAACCCCAAACCCCACGAGCTGGTCTTAATGCATCGTAAAAACTAAAGAAACGGGAGAAAGTGAAGAAAGCAAGTTTCACTTAAAGCAATCATGAGTTAAGCTCTTAGGTCGTACCACACATTGCTGAACCCAACTCCTGCGTCAGCTTCTGGTTGGACTCCAGCAGGTATTTTAGAAAGGAGGGGTTTTCAGCCCAAGGAAAATCCAGCCCACTGCATCAGAGTGATAATAAAAGATGATTCTTGACCCGTGGTGGAATGCTTTTGGTCAATCTTTTGCAAGTCAGGTGCTTGAAACTCATGTAATCAGTATATATTACTGGGTCTCTCTGACTTGTCATAAGGGGTCTGGGTGCAGCTTCAAAACAGGTCCACAAGGAAGAGTAGGATTCAGTCCCTCAAATAGCGAGGGAAGCCTAAAAAGCTTTCGTGGAAACTTTGGAAATAGTCATTTTAGGGGGAAAAGTAGAGATTTATGTATCATATTGTAACACTATTGTAACATTACAAATAATACCAAATCTGGGAAGAGCGTTGAGCGTGACTACGTTGTCTTCTGGCACGCTTAGCACGTTTATTGCAATAGTTAAATACTTTATTTGCTAGCTTTGAACAGAGATGGCTCTTCAGGAACCCGAGCTGTCCTACCTGCATGGGAAAGCTCAGTGTGGGGCTCCCGTGTGCCTTCATCATGTCCTCTCTGCTCCCTTGGTGTGTCAGAAGACCCAGGACAGTGCTCTGAGTGTGGAGACAGAGGGTTGGAGCCCCAGGACCTCGGGAGGTTCATAGAATCACAGGGTGGTTCGGGTTGGAAGGGACCTTAAAGATCATCTTGCTCCAACCCCCTGCCCTGGGCAGGGACACCTCCCGCTAGACCAGGTTGCTCAAAGCCCCATCCAGCCTGGCCTCGAACCCCTCCAGTGTTGGGATGGATCTCTGGAGAAGAGCCCCCATGTTCCCCTGGGGACTCCAGCAGCTGGCCAGGTCCCCAGGGGAGCAGGGCAAGGCAGCATCTGGGGATGCTCCCCAGGAAACTTCGCTAAATGCTGAAGTTTAAGTAGTTCTTCTTTATACGAGGTCTATCCGCATCTGCTGCGGTGAGGAACTCATTTAGCCAGGACACTGAAATAATTGAGGCATGCGCAGAAAATAGGTTTGTGGGGTTCGTGTTCTCCAGCTGTGAGAGTTGTGGAGAATTGCAGAATTGGAAATTCAGTGTGAAACCTTGCACGCCGATGGCCATCGGATAGAGGATGTACCTGGGGCTGAGGTGTCTCTGTCCCTGTCTCGCTCCTTGTGAATTCAAGTCTGAGGGTGAAAGAGTGGAAAGAAAATATACCCGTGCTTAGGCAGTTTGTTGAGATAACTACGTATCTAGAGCCCCTTCTTGGCCACCAAATTCATCCTATTCAAATGTACAGCTTTTAACCAACTATGTCAAATGAATTTTAGGAGGCTTTAGGGATGGTGGTGGTTGTTGGAAGCCTGTACCAGGGCCTCACATGGCCCAAGCGCTAGTAGTTTGCCATCGCTAACCGTTTGCCAGTGGTTTATCTTCATCCCCAAAGGCTTCCTTAAACTGGGGGGATTAAGCCAGGTGATGTCCCAGCGTGTCCTTGAAAAGATAACAAACTCCCTGGCCTTGCTTTAAAAATCCTTTTGCACTGCAGTCTAATAGATCACTTAAAATTTCTGTAGAATTGATTTCTGGTAGATTTATTTTTTTTTTTTTTCCCCTTGTGGGTTGATATTCTTTGCCCAGAAACATATGGATTGTCTTACGATAGCAAGTGTCCAGTAAATAGAATGTGTTTGCTAAGGGCTGTCATAATACACTTTAAATGCAAATACATCTAGGGCACTTTTAATGTCATTTTCATATAGATGAAGTCATTCTAAAGCAGCCTTAAATTAAAGCGCTGTCATCCAAAGACTGTAAGTTTAGCAGAAAAGGTCCTTTAGTTTCATTAGATGGGTTTTCTGCTGTTTCTGTTTGATTTCCCTTTCATGGGATGTTTGGGGTTTGCAATCAGGCCGGTATCTCCTGTTCCCCGCGGTGGGTAGAATTTGTGACTTTTAGCAGCAGCCCCTTGGAGGATGAGCTGAACTGGTGGGGGTTGTGTTTTGGTTGAGTGTGTGTGGTGTGTGTTTGGTTTTTTTTTTTTTTTTTTTAACCTCAAGTTTTTCCAGTTACACATTCCTAGCTAATCTTTCTGTTTCCAAGAAACATAAATATTGGGAATTAACCAGTCATGTACTGGCCAGAGAGGTACAAACCCCAGCTGCTGGTGTGGTCTGTAAAAAAAAAAAAAAAAAAAAAAAAAAAAAAAAAAAAAAATCTGGTTTAGATAACAGCATCCTATCGAAGCGCATGCAGGAAACAGCTCCAACAGATGCACTCCCCGTTCTCAACTCTCCATTCAAAGGCAACTAGCTGCATTTATTCCCTGCCCTTAAGTGGAAAAAAATTTTTTGCATTTTTTTAAATGGTTGATATTATTTATTTCTTCAGTTTTTTCTTCTTCCTAATGAAGGAAGAAGCCAGCCTTCAGCCATCGAGTCACCCGCAGGGCTACTGCTGCGGGAGGGGTGATTCATAGCAGAGGGGAAGCTGCAGAAATCATAGAAAGGTTTGGGTTGGAAGGGACCTTTAGAAATTATCCAGTTCCATGGACGCCTCCCACCAGACCAAGTTGCTCCAAGCCCTGTCCAATCTGGCCTTGAACCCCTCCAGGGATGGGGCAGCCACAGCTTCTCTGGGCAACCTGGGCCAGGCTCTCACCACCCTCACAGCAAAGAAGTTCTTCCCCACATCTCAGCTCCATCTCCCCTCTTTCAGTGTCAAACCCTTCCCCCTCGTCCTATGGCTCCCCTCCCTGATCCAGAGTCCCTCCCCAGCTTTCCTGGAGCCCCTTGAGGGACTGGAAGGGGCTCTAAGGTCTCCCCGGAGCCTTCTCTTCTCCAGGCTGAACCCCCCCAACTCTCTCAGCCTGTCCTCACAGCAGAGGGGCTCCAGCCCTCGGAGCAGAGCAAAATTCTACTTTGAGATTTTTCAGGTAGAAAAGAGAGGAATTAAGGCCACTGGATTTGCTTCCATTAATTATGAGTTGTGTTTATTTGCTTTTACAACCTCAAAGCCACTAGTCAACTCTAACAGTTACTAGTTAGGGATAGAATAAGTCCAAGCAAAATTGCACACAAGTGAAAACAAATAGTAACATTTTTTTATTAATATTATTTGTCACTCAAAAACATGTAGGAAAAAGCCCTGTTCTTGCAGCACCTTTACCATCAGTCTGTTTGCAGAGTCAGGTCTCCAGGCCAGTTCCCAGTTATCCCAGACCGAGCTCTTCTGTGCCAGGTTTCATCCAGTCCTGCTCAGATGGCAGGACCCTGGTTTTTATAGAAGTCCCTGGATTAAACCGCAGGTACCTGGATTAAGTTTTTAATGAGCTATTTCAGCATCTAAACATGTTACCTGATTCTGAAAATGCCCATCTTCCCGCTGCTTCCCAGGTTGCCGCTGAAGGCAGCGGGTCTCTTCTTCTATATTTATATTTAAATATAAAATTGCATAGTTAAATTGCCTACAGCAGGTTTAAGAACATAATTTTAAGCATTTTTTTTTTCCTTTCCAAATCAGGGCAGACAGTTTTTCACGCGAGTACCTACCGTGTGCTAAATGTGCCGTTGTCTACATGATGCTATAAATTATTGGACTGACTTATTCCATGAAATAATCTCCTGAACGTATAGGAGCGGAGCATTAACCTGGTTGTTCTTTTCCCCTGCCTCGTGGGAGCCCTGGTGCCCTCCCCAGATTGTTGTGATATATTGCAGCATCGCTGCCAACTCCTAATGAGATTACTAATGCAGTGTAACTGGGTAGCAAATTATTAAATGCTATTCCATACCATTATTCAGCTTATTTTAGCAATTTGTGTGAGGGGCGCTCCTTGTAAATCAAACTCCTCGTATATTATTTTTGTTAATTAAGAGTTAAATTAAATCCAACATGTTAAACATTGCATCACTGACAAGAATATCGGACCACGTACTTCACAAGGAGCTGCTTCACCGAAGGGTAGCGTTAGGCCTGGCGTTGGGGGAGCAGAAGAGGGAGGGCTTTGGAGCTGGGACGACTTCTGCATGTTCTCCTCCATTACCTGGGGCTTCTGAGTGGCTTTTCTGGTATGATGGTATTTTCTCTAAATATTACCATATCCGAAGCGTAACATTTCTCATTCATAAGTATATAATAACTATTAAAAAAATTTAATTTGTATATCTGACTAGTGGCACTTGTAGAAACTTGGTGTCTAAAACAAAAAAAATCATTGAAGGTGATTAAATATGAAATTTTTCATGTGTTGTTGGGTCTCTAAGTTGAGTTTCAGCAATGGTTTTCTCTTCCACATGTAGCCGTGTTTTGTTTGTTGTGTGTCTTACCACGTGGGGGTGTCTCTCAGAAAATCAGAACGTTCTAGCTGCACTCAGATTTTCCTTACAAAGCTGCGGTTCTCCTAGATTACACAAACATGCAAAAAAAAAAAAAAAAGGAAAATGTATTTATTTAGAAGCTCAATGCAGATTTCTCCCAGAAAGGGAACAAAGTGAATGTTAAAATAAGAAGGTAACCTTTGACTCTGGGTGTCACTAGCCCTTCTCAGGGCTACGTAGCTGAGATGAGCATCTGAGTGTTTCTCACCAGTCTTGGGAAGGTCTTCAGAGGAGCTTGGTGGGCAGATTGGGCAGGGCGCGGGGCTGAGATATGGTTGAATTGTTGAGGTGACTGTTATTTGCAAGAGAAGACAACGGTCTACGTGACAAAGATGTTTGCAGATATGGATACAAGCCCTTATCCGTCTTGCCTGAGGTCCTTGGTGCCGTGCAGTCCAGAGAAGCTGGGGCTGGAACTGGGAGAGAGCTGGAGGGACCGTGTGCTGTGTATTGGGGTGCTGCTGTGGGAGAAGGGGGAGACAGGAAAGGGGGGAAAAAAGCAGTGTAGAAGTTAGTGATGGAGAACAAGGAGGATACATGATGAGCCCTCCTAGAAGTCCACAGTTGTCTCCTAGTTGGCTGTCGTATCCTAAGTGGCCTGCCCTTGGGTAGGTTTTAATCAATGTTTCCACCATCCATCACCTTTTGGCTGTGGTTACTAGTTGGGAACCGAAATGTCCATTTGCTTTGTATCAAGACCTTCGTAATCTATTGCTACAAGGAGAGTTCAAGTAAATCTGCTCTTACGTATTTTTAAGTCATGGTGTAGAACATGTGCGCTTTGCCTGGAGCAGTGGGATTAATTATTGTAATTTCAGAGGGCTCTATGTTATTGGGTGCAAGTAAGAATTAAATACTTTAACACTAATATAGAGTATATATGAATGTACAGGAAACTAATTAGATAACCCCAGTTTATAAACCACATTCATTTTATAACTGAAAGAGTCCTGAGAAACAGATGCTTTCCCACTAAACTCTATCTCCTGTCAGGTTGAAATAAGTTAAAAAAAGACCCATTTTGCTCAGGAAACCCTTCTCCCACAGCGCTCCCTACCCCCAAACTCTCCAAAACAAGAACAAAATCAAGCCTGCTAAGCTGGAAAGTGCAATATAACTAGAACCTTGAACTTTTTCTTCCTATCTGCTTATGGTTCCAGCGGATCTGCTACAAACTGGATAAATGCTGAAGTTGGGCCAAGGGACTGGCTATGTGAAAGTCGTCTGTCCTTCCAAGCACAAAGTCTATGTCATAAGTGTGTTAGAAAATAGCTTTTGTAACTCTCCGAAATACAATGTGAGGTTTTATGACCTCACCCGCCGGCAGGACAATGCCTTTCTTTGTTACGAATATTAAGATTGGGAACAGTTTAGATTTGTTTACACTGTTGACGTTTTACAGCAAAGGCTGTCAAGTGGTGCCTCAGACCGTCCCTGGGTATTTGTATAGACTTTGGAAATTCAGGCAGAAAAAGAAAATGACCAGCTGATTCAAATGAATTTTCCAATTATTTGTGGCTTTAAGAGCAGGGGTTGAAGTGTATTGTATATATCTGGCAGCTGGTCCTACTTCTTTGAAAAAAACCAAAACCCTAAAGCTTTGTATCTAATCCCTTGAGCAAACCAATAGTAAATTGTTTATCAAATAAGTAGTAGAATTTTTCCATTTTGAATCCATGCTTGCTTTGTCACGGGAAGGATAATTCGATGCCATTTCCCACGTGCTGGAGGTGTGTGGACTCACGGTTTGTCTGTTCCTTTTCCCTTCTTCAAGCCCGAACGTGGTGCAACGTCTCCCCATGCCGTGCCTGCAGTCTGTCACCCTCCCCTCTATTGTCTGCTACTAACCCCACCTTCCATTCTTCACAAATCCCATTATTGTTTCCCATCTCGTATTTAAGTTTTCCTCACTGGTTTCCATGGCCCATCCCAGTCTGTGCTTTTCTTCTTGACTCCATCTCCCAGCTTCTCTCTCTTGAAATCAGTCCTCGACTACTTCTTTCATCTCCAAGCTTCATACTGCCCTTCTTCCACATCACCTCCCTCTCTATTTTTTTTTCGATCGTGTCCTGATGATATTTAGAGCAAAATCTTCAAAAAAGATTGCATCAATGAATATGCATTTTAAATTTGCCGATCCTTTAAATGTCTAGGTTAAACTTACTCTTCCCTTGATCCATCTCTCTTTAATCCTTCTTCTGCGTTTTTGTCACTTTTTGTTGAGCTCGTTCTTAGTTAGTTCTTAAAAAAACATAATACTCTGAGGAAAAAAAAAATCTTTTGAAAAACAAATCAGCAGAAAAGGTCTCAATCCCCCGAACGAGTGTGTTTAACTTAATTGGTATTAGCAGTTTGTGACGTACTGTTTGTAAGGTGCTTCAGAGCACAAAGAGGAAATAGCAATCCCGAAGTATCTGTTTATCGTACTTGTCTAAGTAGGATAATCATAATTAGAGTCTAGGATTTTTCCCACCCTTCTCATTTTTGACACAACTGTAATTCATACAATGAGAAATGCTAATCATGAGGTAGTACGGCGTGTGTACGAAAAGTCTCTTTTGTGTTGAGATCTCGGGCCTTTTCCTTCCCGTTTGAGGACATTTTGACTGTTAAATCCCATATAAAATTACATTCGTTGGTTAATGTACTATTTTTTTTTTTTTTATCCTGGCCCAGGAGCAGAACCACCATCAGCTTTTTTGAACTAATGTGGTAGAAAAACAGGGTCTGGCTTTTCCTTTCACATAACCTGCCCTTGTCATCTGCTGCCGGCTGCATCCTTTGGTTCTCCTCTGTCACCCAAACTACTATCGTAAAAGCCAGTCTGGGGAGGGGTTTTCATAGCTCTGAAGACCCTTTCCCCTGGTAAGCGTGGGCTTCCCCCTCTTGTCCGCCTCAGTTGTCACCACCGCTGCTCTTAGCTCGCTTGGTCACCCTTCTCTGTGCTCCTGTGCCACGTTTCATAGAATCACAGCATGGGTCGGGTTGGAAGGGACCTTAAAGCCCACCCAGTCCCACTCCCCTGCCCTGGGCAGGGACACCTCTCACCAGACCAGGTTGCTCCAAGCCCTGTCCCAGCCTGGCCTTGGACCTCTCCAGGGATGGGGAGGTGCGTGTCACCAGCCACCCTTGCGCTGAAGCAGAAGGAACTTGCCTGCCAGGAGCACGGTGGCCAGGAGACGCCCGCTCTTGGTGTGCAGGAGTCAAGTGCTGGGAAGGAACCACCATTTTCCTTGGCATCTTTTCCCAAGGCAAACACATTACAGCACTTTCAGGGAGGTTAAGCAAATGTATTAATTTTGACTACAGCATATTACCTTTCTTCTTTGGAAAGTCATCTTAAATAATTAGGCTTCGAGCTCCCCAAGGAGCATTTGGAAGATTTTCCTTTCGCTCTGGTCTTCCACAGCAGATCCCATCTGCTGTATAGGTAAATTCAGGAACGCGACACTTCTCTGAAATATATATTCTAGTTAGTCACAAAAAATAAAAAGTCATCAATTTAAGCATTTTTATGCTCTTGCATGTTCAAATATTTTCCAAGTTCGTTACAGTATTTTGGAATTACAGTAATGCAATTCTCTTTCAGAGCCACAAAGACAAATAATTATAGCAATAAATATTATTTTGCACTTCTGCACATGAAATGACCGTTCTTCAGGTATTATCTTTGGCTTGATACGTAGTTTATTCAGACCCTGTAAAAAAAAAAATATGGCCTGGAACTGAGTTAAAGTTAAAGAAACATAATTCTGTATTTCTTGTTCTGAAGCTGATAGAAAAAGGCCAGATTTTTCTCACTCAGCACCTGTATCGCTACGTTTGTTAAATGGCAGGATTTTTGATTGTGCCGTTTCTCTGAATGTTGCCGTTCTAAATGTGAAGTATCATTTATTCTGAACGAAGGGAACGCAAATACCGAAGACGATGGTTTAGCCTTAATTGAAATCAAATGGCAAACTCCCCCAGCAGGAGAATTTCACCCCTCTCTTTTCATAGCAAGGAGGTTTAGCCAGTGAAAACTGGATTTGCCCTTTCTGCTCACTTTACTATTTGAACATTTAGGAAACAAAATTGTGTGTGTGTGTATATATATACACATATATTCTTCTTCTCTTTTTCCTTCTGTTATCTCGCCTAGTTCCTGGCTGACTGCTACTGTCTCTGACACCAGGTGCATGCTCCATTTTACGTGTGGTTTTTTTCATCTGTATAATCTTTCAAGTGGCACCTTTTTTTTTTTTTTTTTTTTTTTTTGGTAACACTTCAGTTCTTAGTTACTTTTGCTACTTTGAGCCTTCCCTTTCTTATTTTCCCTCCGTCTCTGTGAGCAAAATGCCTGGGATATCCGTGTTGCTGTTGACAGAGTAAAGCACAAGAATATAGTTTCCTGGCCTGTGATTTTAAGGTCTTTACGTATGTGCCCAAATTTGTTATTGGAGGTGGTGGGAGGTTCAAATGAAACTGTATTCCAGAATCATCTAGTTTATTGTCCTGTGTTATTGCTACAGTCTGGGATGATTTCCCAAGTATTTGTTTGGATTACTTCTGCAAAGAGGAGTTTGGTTTGGTTTTTTTTTTTCTGGGTTTGAGTGTTTTTCCAGAAAAAAATACCAATTTTGTAATTCTAAAGTCTCTGGGAGCACCTCAAAGGATTCAAGGAAACTTTTACCAAAGAAAGTTCAAGGGACTGGACATTACAACCAAGGCCAAGTGGCCTTTACATGGTGTCTCCAGTTTATGCATCACAGCCCCTTAAAATAAAGTAGGTGTTGGTCCGAGGGAGTCACACCGTGTGTCTGAGCTAGTGGCCTACTGCGAAAAAAAAACCTCAAAATTACATTTATTAGGCAGTAAGTTGCCCTTTGGGTCACCTAATTCCAAACTTCTTCCCTTTTCTGGAGCTGGGAGGCGTGTGTTAAGCATCTTCATTCTTTTGAGATCCTGAGCTGTTTAATGACACCTAATGATCAAGCTGATGCTTCTCTAAAGCACAGCTGGTGGTGAAGGTGTAATTGCCATCGACTGCACGCTGGCGTGCTCCAACTTCAATATTTGTGGTGGACCATGATGGTATCTGCTCTGATTTTGCTGAACTGGGTCCTGTCTCTGTGTGTTGGGCACGTTTGGAGTCTGTTTAGCAGATGGGGAGCACCAGGGGGTCTGGGTGGAGCGTGAGCTGGAGGATCTCAGAGCCCCGTGTCCTTGCTTGGGGGCTCCCAGGGCGTCCCTCCCCCTTTCAGAAGTCCAGGGAACCTCGGTGCAGGAAGCAGAACTTTGCAGGCTGCCGAAAAGTGCTTTTAGGGTTCGGTGGCTGCTCAACTGGGGACTTTCCAGACCTCATTCTGCTGCCTAAGTGCAGGTTTTGGCCCCAAAATCAGACTTCTCGCTGCATCCTTAAGCATCGGTGGCCTCTCTGAAGGCCCAGATCATTAATAGAGGTAATAGGATTCGAATCCAGCCAAACACGATCTGAACATCTTTTCTGGATTCAGTTGAATGTGCTTTTCCCAGGTTCTTTGCTTAAAAAGCTCAGAATGGTTTGCCTCCATCTAAACGCCAGTTTTACTTCTTTTAGTTAGAACTTCTGAGACGCTGAATGAAGCTTTAGTTACATTATTTAAACCCCACTGTTAATTGTGTATGAATCGCATGCTGAAAAACTGACCACATCTGTCCGTGATGATTTGCTTTTTGGAATGCCACATTGCCTAACGCCGGCCATTAAGTGAGGTTAATTTACAGGAGCCAGATTCTGGGGAAAATGACATATGTGTTCGAGTTTATGCACTCTGGGATAAATCCAAGCTCTGAGAATAAGTCACTGGAGAATTTTGCATTGACTTTGGTGTCATTAGGGTTTCGCTGTCCTAATTACCTAAGTCGCAGTACTTACCGGGCACATAATAAATTTCTGGAATTAGGTTTAGGAGCTTACAAACCTTCTTGCAATATCTGTCATACTAAATTATTACTAAACTGGGCTAGATTAACTAGGTAGTAATTAGTGAGGGTTTGGTGTGTGGTTTTATTTCTTCCTTTTCGGGTGAGGGAGAAGCGCTGTTGATTTGCGGGCTGGTTGGAGGGGGCCAGAAGTTGGGTGGCTTTTGCCCGTGGATGGCTCGCACCAAGAGGATGCTTGTAAATAAGATGAGAAGAGACAAGGAGCGGGCGTGTGAGGGGCAGAGGCCCATCTGTCCATCCACTGCTTGTACCCGTCACATCACCCCTTCGAGGCCACCGGCGTAACCCTTCAGGGGGGCGCTGAGCCCACTCCGGTGACACTCCGTGTCTGCTCGTGGGCCGCGGGGGACGTGGTGACTCTCTGAGGGCTTGTAGGAGGTCGCTGGTGACAGCGGGGCAGTGGGAGACAGCGTGGTCCCAACACACCAACAGCGGGAAAGCTTTGACCGGCTCTGCTTCCACTGAAAAAATACTTTCCAGCAAATTCACCGATGTGATAAAACTGTATTTGATTATTTGCTCTTTATAACTGTTTATGTCCAAGAACAATTTTCTTCTTCCTAAACTCTCAATTTCCCAGCTGAAGATCCTGGGTACAGTTGAAAAAGCATCTTTTTTTCCCCAGCTAGAGCTTGCATTTTTATAGAGCTCTGTGATACGTGTTTTAGACCGAGTTCCTCCTTTTTGTCTGTAGCTGAGATAAAGAATTAGTAGTTTAAAACAATAACTACATGTTCCACTATGATCAAGGAATTAGATAATCTGGCATGTTTGCTTAAGGGGTCTGTATCTTGGGGCTTTTATAGGGCAGTATTAAAGCCCTGAGCCTTCTTATTATGCCAATACCCAGAAGATTGCTTTAATGAGAAGTAAAGGGCCTTTTTCCAATTACAAGGGAATAACTGTATTAAGTTCCTGTGTTATGTCAACCTGCTTTGATTTGATTACTGCGAAAGAAATGGATTTATCTGTCAGTGTTACTTAATTAAGCCTTCTCATTGATGTTTTGCAGAGTAATATAGTGTAGTTTGCACATTTAAGTATAAATACAAAGAAAATTGGTCGAAAGCTAAGACGCGACCCCTGAAGATAAGGCACAAGAGCCATTGCTTGTCGTTTTCTGATCAGAGTCCAGAACTTTTCACTTTGGTGGAAGACCTTGAGTGTGACATGGGCTCAGATTAAAGCAAGGTAAAGGGCAAGGAGTTTTCAACCAAAATGGAGATGCCTAAGTAGTTTGGAGTCAAGGCAAATCTTACAGAATTATTCTGTGAGGTTAGTCTCCTAATCTCTAACCAATACAGTATCTTGGGTGTGTAGAATGATGTCTGTTTTCCACCGATGCATCCCCAAAGCTGTCCCCCTCCCTGCCCAGGAGTGTCCTTTGCTCGGCGGCGTGTCCCCCTGCCTCGGCAGGGCTTTCTGGCTTAGTCTTGGCTGTGCGCAGGGACTCGGGCTGGGATGGTTGCAGAGACCAGGAATTACCCCAGCCCTGAGGTCCTTGGTGTTCCTGCGTTATTTTAAGCATCTGACAGTGCCCTCTGGTCATGGGTGTGCTTGGCTGGAGGGAGAAGTAGGGGTAACGCAGCAAAGAATACCAGAAAGGACAGCCAGGGGAATTCAGCTCACCACAAAAGCGTGTTTTACTGTAAGCACATAAATAGCTTCTTTCACATCATTGAGACCATCCAGTAGTTGGCCATGAAGCCAGTACTGCCATGTGCTGCTGGAAAGCACTGGGCATCTTTGGGAGCGTGGTGACCCTCCTCTGTGCCTGGAAAAAACCCCATTTTTTGAAGAACATGACAAAAAAGAGGCACCGTGAGTAGGTTAAATGGCATCTATAAGCCCAGCATCTGTTAAGAGGTGACAGAAGACTCTTGGCTGGAGCCAAGTGGTGGGATCCCAAAGGGAAGAGCTCAGCAACCGAGTGCACCCCTTGCCTGGGCTGGTGCAACGGAACAGGGTTGAAGCTTAGGTGCTGGCTTTGTCACCTCTCTGGAGGTGGACTCGGAGCTGTCACCCGGTTCCCCGAGTGCTGCCGCCGAGGGTTGAGCTGTTCCACTCGTCCATGGATTTGGGAAGCTCCGCTCGAGGGTGGGATGTTGCCCATGGGAGTCAATGGGATAACATCCACTGGTTTTTAGCAGGCAATGGATCGGGGCTCTACAGAGTTAATTGCCTGTTACATAACACAAATGATTTTTAAAAATATGCCTAATTAACCTAATAGAATGGTTGATCTGATCTGTCAGGTAAATGATACACATTTTCTTTCTTTTTCTGGAGCTTAATTAAATATTTACCTAAGAGTGTCTTGTGCTATTAACACGTTCATCTGTTACTGAGATAATAGGAATTGTAATTGGGGGAAAGTATTAAACTATACAAATGTGTAGGGGTTTTTAGGGTTTTTTGTGGTGTTTTTTAATCTTGGAAATCAACCAGATTTGGTCACAGCAGCCGTATTTTAAAGTGCTAATGACCGTATCTGGTTCTCAGACCAGGGAAGTTCCCACTGATCTTGGAAGTCCGGATGAACCACTGCACGGGTGGGACGGGAGCCGCTCGTGTGCGTAGCCTTTGGCAGCACCCGGAGAAAGTTTCTCTAGCCAGCAAAGACCAAAGACGTATTTTTTCCAATTAGATTAAAGCTACTGTTTGTGCGTGGCAAAAGGCAAGCGATATTATTATTTCATTAGGATGCTGGTGGGTACACAGGAGTGAGTTGGAAAATAGCACTGAAATGTGCAATAATACTGTTCTAGATCAATGTCAATCACATTTCCTCGTATTTAACATACTGTAAGTAAAAAAAGTAATGGATTTAAGCAGTACGGTCCAGCCCATCAACGGGCTAAAGGATGTGATTAACGTTAAGCACGAGTGATCTCACTTACTTGAATTAACATGGGAGTGAACTCTGATTTGGGTGGAATTATTCACAGGCTTCCATGAAACCTGTGGGCAAGCGCTTCGCTGAACCCGTGTTGTGTTTGGCTATTAAGTTTTTAGCCAAGTGGAAAATCTCAGGAGCCTCCCAGCTTGTTTCAGTCAAGGTTTCGTGATGGCAGCGGTTCCACAAGCCTGTCTCAGGGTACCTGAGTGCACTGTGGAGCATCTTCTGCTTCTGTGTCGGTGGGAGCCTCTGGAGTTGAGCTGGGGTCTTCTCCTGGGCCTTGGGGCAACCTCAGAAGTAGCGTGGCCAGCCCGGAGGTGCGCATCACTGTACCCGAGAGAGATAGATTGGGGTGTCTCTGGAAGAAGTCACCGTTTGGGTCTTTTTGTTGGGCTCCACATTTGAAAGAACGTTCAATATTACAGGGAAGTTTTCATACCAATAAACTGGGTTAATTGACAATAATGGGAAAGACTTGGGGAAAGTGGAAAATAAAAATAGTTGCGTCGGAGAAGAAATATTGGGAATTGTGAAACGTGGAGAGCATTCATAGGCAAAATGTGTCTATGACCTGATTTTTGTCAAGGAAAATGTAGTAGTAGAGGGGCGGAATCCCTTCCCTTGCCCTGCTGGGGGTGCAGCCCAGGATGCGTGGGGCTTTCTGGGCTGTGAGTGCATCTTGCAGGCCCATGGCCAGCTTTTCACCCACCAGTGCCCCCAAGTCCTTTTTGGCAGGACTGCTCTCCATCCCTTCATCCCCAGCCTTTATGGACACCAGGGGTTGCTCCCACCCAGGGACAGGACCCTGCACTTGCCCTTGTAGAACCTCATGAGGTTCCCATGGCCCCACTTCCTGAGCCTGTCCAGGTCCCTCTGAGTGGTACCCTGTCCCTCAGGCCTGTCACTGTCCCACACAGCTTGGTGTCATCTGCAGCAGCTAAAATGCACAGAAGGAATGTCTCAGCCTGCCATTTTCTGTCTTTTGTGGCAAATCGAGGAGGAACTTGTAGGAGTCCTGGTTCTGTGGTCCATACCCTGAACGGCAGGTTTCCCCACATCCTCACACATATGCAATGGGACATGATATTCCTGGAGATACCCTCTCGAACGGAGGGGACATCAAACGATAGAGGAAAAGACAGAAATACCCGCTCTGGCTTTAGGAACGGGCTTTTCTCTTCTTGAGATACCAACGTGCGTGTGATTACAAGTACATCTACCCCAAACGCGCCTTACTTAAACTTCTAGCTTTCGTCTGGTTTATCCTGTTTTCTTTTTACTGTTTGACAATACCTATTTTTATGCATTTTTATTTTTTTAATTGATAGGCTTTTAACGGGTACAGCACAGTCACTTTTTAAAGTGTTGGGAAACACTGAGCCGCTGAAGTAATTTTTATGTTCAAACCTCAGGTTCCTGAGGGTCCGGTTCATTTCTGCTGTGAATTTAAATGAGTTAATTTAAGCAGTGGGTCAGAAGCCACTACCATCGGAGTAGCCCTGTGCCTGATTCTTAATTAAAGGCAACAGGAGATTAATTTGAAACATTAATTTAAAAGTGCCTATACAAAAGGAAAGAATTATTGCAATAAAGCCTAAAGAACTTTTTTGTCCCTAGATGTAGAAGACAGAACTAGCTCAGGGTCCTGGGGGAATACAGGACATCCTAGTCCATCCAGGGTAAGTATATCTAATCTTTTTCCCCAAACCAGACTTACTGCATATGTAAATTTACAATCTTAAATATGAGTTTTACACCTGATTGCGTGGAAAAATGGGCATGCAAAGTTGGCCGTAGCCTGTCTTCTCTTGAAAATTGCCTTTTTTTTTTTCTTTTTGAACATTCAAACCTGATCCTGTGATTGAATTTGGCACCTGCTCCGCTACTTCTAACAGGTAGCGAGAATATTAATTAACCATTTTTTCCTTGTGGGGCCATATCAGCCACCGCTACCGCCGAGAGTGCAGGTGGAGCAGAGATGTTGTTGCCGACTGTTTCACTTTCTGCAGCTGGATTTTTAGGGATGTGGGTGTCACTAAAGCTAAGGAGAGGGATGGTGCCCCCGCCATGGGTGGCGCTTGTCCCATGCCGGGGCTTGCCGGCCACTCCATGGCCATCCACAGCCACCCCAGGGCCTGAGCTCAGGGCAGCAAAGCTGGAGAGGGGCTACCAGGTCTGTCTCCCCGTGCCAGGGCTGCCGCCCCCCGCAGCAAACCTCAGCCCCTCCGTGCCTCTGGTCAGGGGGTTTTGAACCCTTCTCCTCGGGCAGGGGATGTCCTGGGTGTTTTGGCACCATCTGAGCTCTGGGGAGGTGGCCCGGCTGCCAGCCACTTGCCCACCTCTCCAGACACCGCTGAGGATGTCATGGCCATCTCGCATGGTCCCCACCTACGTGTGGGACCCCCCTCCGGGGAAGGCAGACACTGAGCCGCTCTCTGGCACGCTGAGACTCGGCGTTGGCTGGGATTTGTGACACAGCTGGTGGCAGTCACGGCGACTGTGGCTGGGGACAGTTATCCACATCCTTTAGCCACCTCAGGATGGGGATGCCGGTTACTTTGGTGGGGAAGAAAAGCTATTTCCAGCAGAGCAGCGACGTGGTGTGATGCTGGGGACAGCCCTGCTGATGTCCCCGTATCCCCCCTCCCCAGCCGGAGCATCCCTGCTTCCCCCATCCTCGGGGCTGCAGGGAAGAGCTGATTATTTCTGTTTACTCCCCGCAAATGCGTGAAGTACACTTAGGCTGGGCAAAAAGTGGCTTCGCTCTTACTTATGCCCTTATTTAAACAGTTTGTTTAAATTGCTTTTTAATTGTTTTCTAATTAACGTTGAAGGATCGGGGCTCGCGAGCGGCGCTGCCGGGAGCTCCCTGCCCTCCAGTGTCTGGCTGTTCATCCCGGGTCCGTCCTTCCCCCTCGGGGCAAGTTCTGCCCTCGGTGGACCTTGGGCCAGCGGAGGGTTTTCGGTGGCTGTTGGCAGCCCGGGGGGGTCCCCCCATTTATGGCACGATGAGGGGGGACCCTGGCCCTGCCACCGAGGGAGGGAAGCCCGACACCTTTTCTTATTCCATCCTGCTTAGCATCCATTACGTCATTACTGCTCACATCTGTCGGTTTTATTTTTATCCCTTTTTTTTTCCTTGACACTTGTATTGCTTCCGAGAGAAAAATGTTTTGAAAAGTAAATTCGAAATTTGCACACACAATTATTTATGCATGCAAAAACTTGAATGTGAGCGTACAATTAAGTTTTGAGAGATAAAGGAAAGAGCACGAGCCTGGGAAGAATTCTGGGGTTTGAATCGGGGCTGTGCATTAACTTGCCGCGTTATTCTGCAACCGGCCTGACCCCTCTCTCTCTCCCTCTTTGTAAAAAGATGATGGTATTTCCACCTTGGGAGAAAGAGAGTTTCTCCCGAGTTCTGAACCGAAGAAACAAACCAGTACACGAGTGCTGCGCTTGGCCAATATTTGTAGTTAAATTTAAGATTTTGGCTTTTAAGATTGAGTGACCCGAAGCAGGAGGTTACACCAAGAGTGTTTAAAAAAAAAAAAAAAATTAGTGGCCCGATCCTGGCGAGGCTTTTATACATCCTTGACTGCGGGTAGCGCCTGATGCTGCTGATGCCCAGAGAGGTGCTGAGGGGTACCAAGGCAGTGCAGGGCAGCGGGGTTGGCTTTTCAGTAAGAATTTACTTTCCACACCCACTGAGAAAAACATCAAATTTTTTTTCTTGCAGTCCAGTCCATGTATATAGCAATGAGGTGATTAAGATGACAAACTTCTCCATAACGTTTTGCTTTTTAAATCTGTTTTTAAAAGCAGTATTTCTTTGCTCTTCTCGCATGTGTTACGGGCGAGAAGGCTTGGATGCCAAGAGAGGGCTTTATGCTGAATTGCCCAGCACCAAATTCCAGGAACCTCATCTCGCTCACCCGTGCAGGATTATCCGCACGGCAAAGCGAAGTCAATTACTGATGAAATAAAAATTTGAAACAGCTTTAAGAATGTTCTGGAACACATCACTTCCAACAGAATCAATAGGGGGAAACCAATAAAGGGAACAATATTTCTTATAGCTGGCTTAGAACTTTGAAGGGAAATATGGAACCTGTAGGCTTTGAAAAGTGCTGTTTAAACTTGTAAAATTGTTATTTATTTTTTTTCCCAATTTGTTAACAGAACTATGGAGATGGGACTCACTATGATCATATGGCGAGCAGAGACCTTGGGTCGCATGACAATCTCTCTCCTCCCTTTGTCAATTCCAGAATACAAAGTAAGAAATCAAATTTCTTAACTTGACCGTGGTGTTGACAGTGGAATAAGTGAACCAGAAAGGAAAATTCTGAGGGTTTAAATCCCTCCTCCTCATTTTGGGGGTTGATTGTACTCGGCGTAAGGGTGGGAACAGGGATCTTTATTTTTATTTTTTTGGAAGCTGTCCTGCAATTTGAAAAATGTCTCCCGATGGTGTTTACTGAACAGAACTGTGCTTTCTTGCTGTGAGAGGGATCTGAGTTTTGATGCGGTAACTGCAATATTTGCTGAAAGAGGTAAATGGTGGTTTCCCAAGGCTCAGCCTTTCCTTTTCAAAGAAGTGACCGGTTGGCAGAGAAAATCGGGACGTGCTCTGGACGGGGCTTTTAAAGCAGAGGAGGATTTCTGAAAATACGATAAATATACGTTTGCAAAAGGGAAGAGCTAAATAACTGGTGAGGGACACCGAGGGCCTTGTTTGTGTTGGAGCAGGCTGGCTCGCTGCCTGCTGGGACCTGCGAGCTCCTGGGTTTCAGGCGAGGGGAGCTGGAGCCCGTTCGGCTTTAGAGGAGTGAGATTTTGCCCGGGGCGTTTGGCAGGGACCCTCCTTCCACCCCACGCCCCGTGATAGAAAGTTTTGACACCCCTGAATAATCATTTAGCTTAGCAGCAAACGCCAGAGCGGTATGAAGAGAGGCTATAATTATTTGTAAGTGAATGATAGCTACTTTCTTTAATTACGGTTGATAAATGAGTTTGGTTAAAGTAAATATATGATGTAAAAATATTAGTAATGCTTATGCTCGGCCAAGATCACACCCTTCTTCTGCAGTTGTCAATGAACTAACCAAATGCTTTGCTTTAAAGGGTTGAATGTGAGCCAAAAAAAACATGGAGCTGTAACTGCGATATATCATTCTTCAGCTCTAATATACGTCCCTAAAATATGCCTTGTCTTTTACTATTGGGAAATATTTGTGAGTTGTTTAACATATGGGACAATGTTGGAGCTTGTAGTCGTTTGTATGTATTCACGTACCAAACATGGTTACAACAGTTTTAAAGGGTCTAATATAAGCCAAAAAAAGCAGGGAAGTTTCAACACTCCCTTCTTAACTCACGCCACGGGGCTTAGGTGGTGCGTGGAGCCAGTTCCCAAATAGCCACACGCTTCTGTGGAACCCGCTGGGCTGCGCTGGGCTCTCGGGTTTGACTTCCAGTTTGAGTCTTTAGAACTTGAAAGTCCTTCTCTCCTCTGCCTGCCCTTGGGTTACAGGAAAAAAAAAAAATCTCATTCCTGGCTCTGTTTTTGCCAACCTTAGTGAAAATGCTGGTTCCATTTGGTTTAAGAAATAGTTGTTTTATACAAGCAGTTCTGGAGGCACCGAGGTAAAGAATTAAACCGTGTGATACCGTGATTAGGAGCTCTGGAAATCCTGATGTTTCCACTGACTCCACCCCGGTGGAGGCATTGCCCTGCAAAGACTGTCAGTCTGTGCTGGTCACCTCTCTATTTGTGATTTTTTAGGAGAAATCTAAATATCAAGGTGATGAACAATGCAGAGTGCTCATTCCTTAGCCGGAGGCTGCACGAACTGCCCATTCCCGGCTCCAAAACGTCCTTTATCATTTTCCCTTTTCCTGGCGGGTCTTTGAACTCCCCCAGGGAAAGGTCACCATAAACTCTGGTGTCACAGAAGGTCTTTTTTTCAATGCTCCTCCTTCTCTTGACAACTGATAAAGAGCTTGACAATCATCCACCTTGAACTGGTTTTATACTGGTGCATACTGTTGAATGGAGATGCTCCTGATTTGAGGTGGTTTTCCAGGCAAGAAAGACTCTTGTTACTGGGGATAGGTATTGCTGACCCCCTACCTGTGAGCCACAGATGTTTGCAGACAGGCTGTGCTTAAACGAGGGCTTTAATTGTATTTTAGTTTTCAGATGTTAGTTTTTTAAAATCCATTTTTATGTGGCCGGTGTCTAGCCGGGAGCCTGTGCGTAGGTGCTGGAGCGAGCCCCGTGGGGAGGAGTGGAGAATCACAGAATGATATGGGGTTGGAAGGGACCTCTGGAGATCATCTAGTCCAACCTCCCTGCCAGAGCAGGTCCACCCAGAGCAGGTCCCACAGGAACGTGTCCAGGTGGGTTTGGAATGTCTCCGGGCTGCGATGGCCGTGGCACGTCGGGTGTCGCTTCCCATCACCTCTCCCCTTTCCAGGTGTGCTCTTTGGGAATGGTTCTCATCCTGCTACTCGGGGTACCTTGCTACTACATTAAATCACTTCCCAACGTACAGTAACTTCCTCCCAAACCCCCCGTAGCTTAATGGAGCGTTTCACTGCGAGGATTAGACGGAGACGCTGCTGAAGAAAGCTGCTGGCTTATGTGGTGACCTTTGAATCTCATCTGGGTTAGTGGTTGATATTTTGATTTGGTTACTGTGGTCATATTGTGACAGCTGCTGGTTCATTAGAATTCAGTTCCTCTCCTCGCTTTGCCTACCAGGAATATTTAGGTTTATGTTGCTTCAAAGTGCTCTAACCGCCTCGAGTTTTAACCCGGCGCGCCGCACAAGGTGAGGCGTTGTGAAAAGCTTTTGGCCACCAGCCGCCGTCCACCGGTCACAGCGGAGGGTGGGGGCAGACTCGGCGCGGGAGAAAACTTTCCCGGAGGTTTGCAAAGCTGATTTAACCCGCTGTGTTGGAACGTAGGAAAAATGAGAATAGAAAAGATCAAAAGCGCTTTTCTTACTCTGTTGCACGGACAGTCTGTGTCCGCCTCCCCTGAAATGTAATATTTCTGGTGTTCGCCGTAGTGATTTTATATTTCTTAATGAAAAAGTTCCTATGCTCCTCACTAGAAGACAGTATTTCATTCCCGATGCTGCTCTGTAGAAGGCTAGAAGGTCCCTGAATGTAGATCTCTCACTAGCTGTAGGAGCTGGTCGGTGATCTGGTGTGTGACGACAAGATCTCTGCTTGTGTTTATTTTCTCTTGCTGTTGCTAAACGCAGAATGAAGAGCAGATCCAACGACTTGCTCTTACTCCCCTCCCGGTTCCGCTTCGGAGCGATCCTGCCCTGCTCTGACACCATCCCGTGCCCTGTTTTCGGGAGGGCTGGCGCTGCCTTTGCCAGAGACTGGCACTTGTATCCAAAAGAAGTATTTTCCCCTTTGCTTTCTTCCCTTTTCCTTTTAAAAAACCTCCAAGTCATGATTTTTCCTCTTAGCATTGTTATTTCGGTGGGGTTCTCTCGCCGTTGGAGTGCTGGAGGCAGGACTTGTGCCCGGGGCTCCTGGTAGCCCATCTTGGTGGCCCATCCGCGGTGGGCTCTTGGCAAGTCCTTCGACCTCTCTGTGCTCAGTGCGTCCTCCTAGTTATCTCTCTGAAGAGCACACACTATAGATTTTGCAGGGATAGTGGGAGATACGATGAGTTGCTGTCTGGAAAACATCCCGAGTTCCTTGGTTACTCCATATACGTGCCAAATTTTAATATTATTTTTAATGCTACGATAGCACTTGTCTCCGTACGAATATTGCTGTGGCATTTGCTTTTAATCTGTACAGCTTTGATTCTGTTACTGTTATTCTACGGAGAACTGGAATTTTTGCAGATTAGTTAAGTTTACCCAACACGGCATTATAAGGCCTTGCTTTCAATTGCTAAACTATAAACATTTGGGCTGAAATTTTCCATGCTGTGTATCTGACTCAGCCTGATTATTATTTTTTTAACCTTCTGCAGAAATGATTTCAACATTTCCTAAAATGAGATTACATTTCATCCTGGCAGATTTTGGATTTTCTCAGTTAGCGTCTGGCACATCGCGAACATTAATTCTTTTTCACACCCCCTCTGTTATGTCAGGTGGCTTCGGTTCCCCTTTTGCAGCTGGAGAAGTGAAGGTCCGTGAGGAACCAGGAGGGAAATGTCAAAACCGGTCCGGTGATTTTTATTATTTTTTTTTTTTTTCAGTTGTAAATTTGAAATGCAGAAAGGGGTTTGATGGTCTCTCGGTTCTAGCGTTCGGTGGCACCCAAAGATGCCACCACTTGGGGAAGCGTTGGTCGTGGTGCTTTGTAGGGGTCACCCAGACTGCGGGGACACACACTCGGCAGCCGTGTACTCATCTTAAGGGTGTCTGCCTCTTTCTTATTGCTTCCTAAAGCCTTTTCAGAGCAATGCAGTTTATTAGGATTAGTGAGGGTGTTTACTGGAGGAGCCTGGCAACTTATGGTGGGTAGAAAACAAAGACATGACTATTATATTTGGAAAAAATAAATTGCATGCAAAGTACAGAAAGAAATGTGATGACTTTTTAAAAAAGCAGTCAAAGGTGCATTTTCAGGAATCACAAGCAGGACTGTGTTCTCCAGAAAAAAATCTGTGTCTGTCTGGATACCTATAGCATCAGCTAGGATGAGTTTTGATAACTGAAAATCTGAATAGAACAACTAAAAAGGTCAAGAAAGGCCTTCAGAAACCAGAGAACTGGAAATCCCAGGCTCCGGTTTTCATTTAAAATATTTTTAAGTGTGGTGGGGCTGGACTACGAGATGGCCTTTGGCTTGGTCCTGTGGTTGTGGATGGAAATGGTGCTGGGGGCACCAGTAGCACTGCTGTAGACACCAGCAATGACCTGGAGGGGACAGGTCCCGCCATGCAGGACACCTTCCCATGGCCGCAGGACTCTCTGGCTGGCTGGGGAGACAGGGGGAGCTTCAGGATGTTTAGAGAGAGGTCTAAAAACCTGGATACAGCCAAGTTTGGCTTCTTTGGTGTGTTGTGCATCTGGCATCTCGGGTTTTTTTGGTTCTATGTTTTTATTCACCTCTAAACTCCCTTAACTCCCCCTACGAGCGCTCTGGTGAATGCAGTATGGATAGA
Organism: Numenius arquata; assembly: GCF_964106895.1. Classification (NCBI taxonomy): domain Eukaryota; kingdom Metazoa; phylum Chordata; class Aves; order Charadriiformes; family Scolopacidae; genus Numenius; species Numenius arquata. The sequence continues at coordinate 1,006,398 of NC_133615.1, forward strand.
TGTGCCCATCAACCTCGGTTTTGTTCTTCTCATCCCCGAGTGAGTACAGAAGGGCAGATCTGAGACGGGGTTTTCAGCTTAAATCTAGGGAAAATAATCTGTTGAGGTTTTTTTGCCAAATCTAGAGTTGTTTCACCAACCTAAGTACCTTGTTTTCAATGTCTCCCAACTTTAAAAAGGGCGCTAATCTGGGAAATAAACGTGCCCCCCCTGCGTATTCTGAGAGCAGGGCACTAAATGTGTCCCCAAGAACTGAATCACAAAACAGCCACTGATTTCAGACGTGGTCTGTTCTGCTCTTTAATGACCATGTATCTTAAGTTTACGCGTAAGTTAAGGCTCCGGGTTCCGTCTGGGAACAGCTGGACAAGAATTTCTTCCAGCCTTTTTTTTCTGGATTGGTTTTAGTGGTTTCTGCACAGCAAAGTGGAATTGCTTCTGGATAACCCCGAGTACAGTTTGAGTTCAGTTATGCAGGGGGTCAAGGCTGAGACCCGAGGAGCTTGGATGTAGAGCTTCAGCTTTCTAAGATAATCACAACAAAAATCACACCGTTTGCCCTCAACTGGGGCCTTGACAGATGCCTTAAAAACGCTTTGCAGAAGACACTGGCTCACGTATCCCTTCTTGTCGTGGAATATCCCTGCCGCTTCTCCTCTCTCGCTTGCCTGTGAACAACATGAACAGGGAAAAAATCTGTGCTGCAAAGCATTTTGTCGATGTAGGTAGAGAGACGGTCCCGTTCCCAATGAAGAGTTAATCCATTTTGCGGCGAGTCGGGATTGTGAGCTCCGGCGTTCAACCCCAGCCGCTCGGAAGGCCCGGAGAAAAGAAATTACAAGGACATTTCCATTTATTTGGGGAACGAGCAGCAGATGTATAAATAGAAACTGTAGACTGTGGCAATTAATGTCCGCATACTGAGAGAAGAATTGAAATATTATTTTGTACTACATAGTTTTCAGTGAAGTTTACATTCCTTTGTATTTTGTTCTTAAACAAGTCCAAGCGTTTTTAATAAGTTATTTTGTGTGACAGTTGCATTCTGCCTAGCGTGGCACGGACTAACGCCGTGTGAAAAACATTTGCATGGAGCTGCGAATGCATTTGATCTGTATTTGGAGTACAAATTGGGAGTTTGCAAAATATTGCCTGAAGTTATCCTCCCTGGAGGCAGAAGGGAACGTCCTCCTGCTGATAACCCAGCCCTCTCTTCTGCGGGGACCTGGAAGATGGGCACAGATGACTCAAAAAGCTCTTGGCTTTTATCTACTCCGAGATACTGCATTTTTTTTTTTTTTTTTTTTCTGCGTTGCGAGCATATTGATAGAGAAACGTCCAGAAGGCGCTTTAATGGTTAATGAGCTGCTGCCCTTTGTATAGATGAGCTCCGTTTGGCTTTCCAATAAGCATTTGCTGCTGTTCTCCAGCTGAGCTGATATTGGTGGCGGAGGGAATTTGAGCTCACACCTGTTTGAGCGTTAAAAGAAACCTATAAGTGACTGCCTTAAAATATTCATAGAGGGGAAAAAATTCAATTTCGGGAAAACCTTACCCCACCAGGAAAACCATTGATAGGTGTGAGGTTTTTTTTTTTTTTAAAGAAAAAAAAAAAAAAAAAAAAGAAAAATACACCACCACCACAAAAAGCTGGGTTTGTGAATTAGTTGCAATCTTCCTATTTTCCCCGAGCTGTTTGGGGTCACGTAACCAGTGAGCGTACACCTAGAGGTAGCGACGTGGTTCTGGGGGCCGGGGCCGGGATTTGCATTGCAGCTGGAAAGCATACATGTGGGAAAATCTGTGAAACAAAACAAATTTGTTGAATTACTGGGTCATTTACATAGCTGCTCCAGTCATGGTCCGTTAAACAGGCCAAAACAATGGTTTGGTTATGCTCTCTAGTTAAGGCACAGGCTGTGTAAAACAATGCCGGGTTAGCTGGATAATTAATAATCATTTTGAGCCCTTACGTACCTTAAGTCTGAACTTCCCAGCGGAGGGAGATGTTGAAGCAAATAAGGCGTTCGCTAAATAAGATCGACTGATTTTGTGAGGTCTTGGTGTATTCTCCTACAAAACCAGATAACGCTGCAGCTGTCAGGGGCTTTTTCTGCACCTAAGGACACGTCCAGGAAAGAAAACCATCATTGCTTTCCATAGGAAGACGTGACAGTCTTGTAGCAAAAAATCATTGTGGCTTTGGTAGTTAAATTTTTAATTGTCTCTTCTCCAGATGACTTCTGCCAGTTTCTATAAGGACTTCTCTATTCCCATCCCCAGCCTTCAGCCTCTGGATTTAGCACGTTTGGTCAGATGCGCGGAACATACACAATCAAATATAAACCAGTTCCGATGGAAATGATAAAAAGGGTATGACAGGAGGGTACAGTAATTCTCCACAGCATCATGCCGATAGATACATCTTACCATATGGTCCGAATTAAGGACAGCACCAGTTCTCACACTATACGAGGCTGATGCTGTACTAGGTCCACGCTTTGATCCTTGTACCATGTGAGATAAAAAGATACGGAGCATGCATTTAACAGGAACCATCAGTACTTTTTAATTAGATTATATTTCTTTTTAAGTAAAATCAGAGCGCGCCGATACATTTCTTTATTCTGCAAACTTTTTACTATGTGATTGTGGTCTTCAAGCATATTCAGTCATTCTAAAAAAGAGGACAGAATGAGAAGTGATGGGGAAGGATATTCTGGGAAGCAAACATGCTGACTAAATGTGATAAAGAAGAAATTAGGCCAACGATCAAATATTAAAAAGAGTGGCATTGTGTGTGTGTGTGTGTGTGTATATATATGTGTGTGTGTGTGAATTATCCGGAAAAAGCAGTTTTGATTAATTCTTGGATGAGGAAGCTCTGTAAACAGATCAGCAAGAATTTAGTTACAAGCGTTTTTAATTCATTGTTTAAATACCTTTTAATTATGATATCTATATCAGCGCATTCCTATCCTTTCTACTATTTATATTTTCATTTTTATATGTCACTAGAATTGAAGGTGCCTGGTTCTGATTGCCAGGAAGTTTTATTCTTCCAAATATACCTTCTAGGAGAATATTTATTTTTTCCTTCCTAAATTTTAACTTTCATGGAATTGAATTTCAGGGAATTGATTCCAAAGCCAGTTTTGGCCCGGGTTTGGGATTGGCTGAGATCACGGGTCTCCCATGGTGTGCGGGGCAGCACCCAGAAGGTCACTGGAAATCTGGAGAGAGAGCTTGGTTTAGGAACTGTTCCGTGGGGAAGTTTGCAGGCGTCTCTAGAAGTTGGCCCAATGGCTATAGTCTGCTTAACCATTCGTTATTTCCATTTGGAAAACGAAACAGGAGGAAAGAAGAAACACATGAGAAAATCTGTGAAACTTTGGAGTAACTATTGTTGGCTGAGCATTAAAGTGGGCTCAAAGCCAGGCCAATGCTGATAATAATTTTTAAAGCAGTAATTTACCTGCTGATGGTGAGGTGAGGCGCGCAAACGGAGCAGCTGGCGAGTCCTGAGCGAGGCTCCCGTTGAGCTTTGTATATTGGAACCCGTTTTCACGGGGAACGGGAAGGTGATGCTGTGTAAATACTCAACATCGTGGGGAACTGGTACCTCCCGAAAAATAAGCCTAGCAAGTATATTCTAAACTGCTAGGCTAAAAATAAATAATACGCTGAAAAGCTTACTAACATCCTCGTATTTAAGAACAAGCACGGCAAGAAGTAATCCTAGGAAAGGAGGGCAAGAATATAAAGTGTAAAACATCAAGTTCAGGGAAGGTGTGGAATGAGGTTAAGTGTTAAAAAATAATAATCTGAAAGCAAAGAGAGAGAAAGGAACAACTGTACGTGAGGTTAAGATAAATAATCATGGAAGATTATTGCAATGCATAAAGAAGAGGAGGTCAGTAAAGTAGATTTTTAGGACCTCTTAGAGATGGAAAGGGTAATTTATTGACAGATGATGTAGACACTGCTAAAAAATAAATGGATTTTTCGCCTCAGTGTTCACAAAAGAGGATGGGGAACAGATGCCAGAATCGGATATAAATTTCCCAGGAGAGAGGCAAGAAATATTGAAGGAAAATAGGGATTATTCCAGAATGGGTGATCACACGGTGGGTGAGAACATCAGTAGATGGATTAAACTCTATGGAGGAGCTATCACAGGATTCTTAAATGAGGAAAGAGAAAGGACTATTTCATGTTTACAGGGAAAAAAACCCAACCAAACAAACAACTCCCCCCGCCCCCGTTCCTTAGTGTCCTCAGCTGTCCACAGGGATCACCATCAGGGGAGCTCTGTGTTTCACCGGAGTGGCACAATGCCTTTGTCCCGTAAGGACTTCATCGACAAATTTTGTGTGTGCCTCTCTGTTTCAGTTATTTTAAAATAATTTTAAATACTTAAAATATATTTTACAGTGAGGAGTCCAGTCTCCACAAAATGTACAGTCCTGTATGGAAGGGAGACTGAGCTTGGACCGTCCATAAGCAATGGCTCAGTTGGGTGAGGAGGACGTGTTCTTTGAGGGAACCATCACAGCTCAACAAACATAAGGTGAAGCGTTTCCAATGGTTCCTGCTGCATGGTGTATTCTGCCTCCTCAAAAAAAAATCATTGATATTTGTTAGTTCTGCCAGAAAAAAACATATTCTTCATCTGATGGGAAGGTCTATCTTGCGTGGTTTGATGATCATATTTGAAGGTGAGATACTTCAGGTCACACATCTGGAATGTTTTCACCTTAGTGGTGTGCAGGAGGATATAAGACCGGGCACATACGCCTCTTGCTGTTGCATTTATCCTCAGGTTCAGAGTTGACCCTTGGCCAGTCTGGACCTGGATCTATGAAGAACTAATATCCAAAGTTTTGGTGCTCCTCTTTGTGAGCCTCATAACCATCTAGAAGAACCATGTTCTTGCTGGCACAGTCTTCAGTGTGTGAACTTGAATGGGCTTCACGCTTTTATGAATGACTGAACTTAAACATTCAGTGTAACAATGGAGTTTCATCTTCATTGTCTTTCCAGCTTCATCCATGAGTCTCATGTTTCTTCAGAGGCATTTTTGCTTTTGCAAAATTTGCTATCAAAGGTTCTTGTGCCTATTCCTGGTCCAGATTCATTAGTTTCTTATACTCGCTAGGTTTAACTGCCTTCGGAGGAGTGATGTCTGAGTGACTGGCAGGTAGAGACACTGAAGCTGGAGGCAAAACGAGATGCTTGATGTCCGTTGAACAGGCAACCATGTGAAAACTGAGGGAGAGGGGTAATGGGTGTAATACGTAACACGGAGCCAAGCTGTTGCAGCACTGTGGACTTAAGGCTTGTGGTCTTCCTCATCATATGCATTAGAAGAACATTAATTAAAATTTACTGATATTTGGTGGATTGTGAAAAAACCAATGCAAACTAAAACTGAACTTAGGTTGTCCATCTGGCAGAGGAGAACATTTGGATAGAGAGCTGATTCAGCAAAACACTTTATTTTTAAAACCTTGCAATACTTTAGAGATAGAATCTAGATCAAACAAAATTTCACATCCCCCAGACAGCAGTTTCTCTCCAATATTTTGGATAGCTTTTGCAGAAGACCAAACCCTTTCTTCTCTCCCCTGAGTGGAGTCTTACCTTCCTCCCAAATGCAGCTGCTGGCATATCTTCTCTGCTGGTTTCTCGTCCCTGCAGCTGTAGGGCAGAGGTTCCAGCAGAGGTTCCTTCATCTCATCTTCCTCCCTTGACCTACAGACTGGAAATGTGCTTTGTTTTTGCTGGTCATCCTGAGAAGACACACCTTCTGGTACCTCCACCCATCCTCTTTGGTGGCATCTGAGATGATGAATGGAATGGATGTTTGGTAGGCTGATGGATCTCATTAAACTTCCAACTAAATTTAACTAGACCTGTCTTTTAAGGATCTTCTCCCAAGTTCTGCTGGAGAAGTAAAATATTTTGTAGATGCACTGTAAATGCTTTGTATGCCCACCTACTGTGGTGGGAATATGCTTTGGCTTCGGTAGCCTTCTATTACACCACCAACCGCTGTAATAACGTCTCTTGGGATGCAAAGGATTGCAGAAGAATCTCTGAATGGATGATAAATTCTCTTATAATCCCTGTTTTGTGGATGGAAACACCCACATGTAGCCAGAGACTGAGCTCATTGCTTGTAGCCTTCCACTCGCCCGTGTTTCAATTCCTAGAGCTTCCTGCCACCCTCCTGGTCGTGACCAAGGAGTTCAGTTTAGTCCATGTCCTAAATCCACTCAATCTAATCCTAGTTTTCTATTGATGGAAACTGCAGAACACCAAGAGCTTTTGAAGCACGAATGACAACAAAAAGAAGTCAAACGTAGAATCTGTCCTCTTTTTCTACAGAGCATGGCCGGGTTGTGTTGTGATAGACTTATGGGTGTTCAGTGGAGGTTGTGTTTATTACAGAGGTACTTTGGCCTTTTGTTCTTAATATAAAAATCAGCTTTCGATGCCCGTAAGCAAAATTTTCCATGTGTATTACATAGCCAAAGTGCCAGCCATCTTAAAATATATAGGTCTTAAAATATATCCTGTGCCTTTTTGTTGTGGCTGGATTCAAGGCAGTGGAGCTCCAGCCTTTGCATCTTTTGAGCTTCTCTTAACCACGTTTTGAAAATTCACCTGAAAATCGCTTTTGGATTGTCTCTGCTTTTCTGCAGCACAGAACAAGAGACTTTTATCGCCTCCGCAGCCCTTGGCTTACACGTGCACAATATGCTCGGGTTTAGGTCAACCTGGGGAGCTGCCCTCCTGCCCCCTTCCCTGCTGGGGAGCCGGGGGGGGGGCAGGTTGGGAGGCAACAGGAGGGCTCTGTCTGGGGGGCTAATAAAGGCCAGCGAGGCACGGCAGGCTGAGCCCCGTCTTGTTTAACTCCATCAGCTAAATAGCCAGTCCTTCCCCGCGTGTTTTGTTTGAGTAGGTTTCACCTCTTTGTATGGCAGAACTATTCTTTGTCTGACTTTGATATTTTTTTTTTACATGCGAAATGGTTTTGATCACGTTATATGGAGCTGTCATCACCCCCCCCGAACAGTTGCAATTTCTGTGCCTGCTCATGTGGTGCACACCTGTAACATGTTGGGAACGGGCTCGCCTTTGAAGCTCGACTTGTTCTCTCATAAGAGTCCACATATTTCTTCCATCATGTAATGAGATTTGCTGATGATACAAAACGGAGGGGAGCGAGCCGCACTTAAAAGCCAGGCAATATAAAAATACAGCTTTGGCCACGGTCCTGCGCTTGGATGCGGGCAGGAGGAGTCCTGCCACGGCCCCGAGCCCTGGTGACTTCAGCACGGCTCCGGCTAGCTGTGAAAAGGGGCTTGCGAGTTTCTGTCACTATGGCTGAGTTTTGTAACGCTTTCAAAAGTGCAGAGTGAAATCATAGAATCACAGAATGGTTTGGGTTGGAAGGGACCTTTAAAGCCCATCCAGTCCCACCCCCTGCCCTGGGCAGGGACACTTCCCACCAGACCAGGTTGCTCCAAGCCCTGTCCAACCTGGCCTTGGACCCCTCCAGGGATGGGGCAGCCACAGCTTCTCTGGGCAGCCTGGGCCAGGGTCTCACCACCCTCACAGCAAAGAAGTTCTTCCCCACATCTCATCTCCATCTCCCCTCTTTCAGTGTCAAACCCTTCCCCCTTATCCTATGGCTCCCCTCCCTGATCCAGAGTCCCTCCCCAGCTTTCCTGGAGCCCCTTTAGGGACTGGAAGGGGCTCTAAGGTCTCCCCGGAGCCTTCTCTTCTCCAGGCTGAACGCCCCCAACTCTCTCAGCCTGTCCTCACAGCGGAGGGGCTCCAGCCCTCCCAGCATCAAAATAATTACGGAAATGCAGAGGCAGAGTGAAAGTCAAAGGAAAGGAAAAGGAAAGATGTGCTGGTGGAGGTATTTGAGAAGAGCTGGTGGCTCAGAGAGATGCCATGGGATTATTCCAGATGGCAAGGAGTGGCAAGTGGATGTCCCTCTTCTCCTGACCGGAGATGGAGAGCAGCCAGCCCGTGATAGGAGCAAGGGGGATGTGGGATCTTAGGAGGTTTTGAAAATGTGAAAAGGACTTTTCTGGTTCAGCTACTGAGATGAATAAGGAGGGAGAGAGAGTAATATGAACCTGCTGCTTCTCTGATGCGTTAAAGGGAAGAGAAACGATGGACCCGGCTTCAGCTGTCGTGGCTGGGAATTGGTCAGGAGAGCGAAGAGCAGGCTCCGGCTCTGCTCCCGGTGTCCTGCTGGGACTGCACGGGGCGGCCCTTCCCTGTGCTGGGTCGGCTGGTGTTGCTGCTTAATGGAGAGAGACAGATCTGAGGGCTGATGGAAAACAGCGCCTTTAAACCTTCCCCCAAATACAGAACAGCTTTGTTTTTTCTTTTGGGGGTTTCTTTTTTTTTCCCCTTTTTTTTTTTTTTTTTTTTTCTTCCCCAAAGCTAACGGTCTGAGATTTCTGAGCAAAGGTTGAATAAAAGTCAAAGGAAACTATTCTGGCACTTTGGAAGGGATGAGTGAGGCCACATCCGTAATCCTGTGCACGGTTCTTGTCACCTTATTATTAGAGCTGTGTAAATCTGGCAAGGATTTGTATTTGCCAAATATACCTCTGGCCTAGATTTGGGCTTATATTTGGAATTCAGGCCAGTTTTAACGCCTGTGCAGTTTGTAATTTTTGCCAGTTTTAAGCAAAATAACAGGAAAGAGGATAATGAAGGACAGAGGAGTCAGGAAAGCAGAAAACTAAGGAAGGAACTAGAAAAAGAGAAGAAAAAAAGGACAAAGGAATACAGATGCCATTCCTCCTTTCCTACTTTCTCTACAGCTCTTCTTTAACTTATTCCTCTCTCTCTCTTTTCATGCTTCATTGTTGCTCTCTCTGAACTTAGAAGAATTAAATAACTTCAGCCGCTCTCTTCTGCTGTGCTTGTGCTCTCATGTTTGTTTTTTAATTTACAAACTTCTCCCTTAACCTCTGTCCCATAAATTCCCCCCTCATCATCATTTCTTGCCCTGTGCCCTGGTGTCCCTCAGTGTGTGTGCTGGCTGTGAACGTTCTCCTGGGCTGCACGTCCCATCCTGGCGCACGGACGCTTCGATGGCCACGCATTCCAGCAAGATTAAAATTCTAAGGACTGAAAAGTATCACACTCGTGTTGGTGCAATAAGCCTGGTGAGGTGGATAGATGTTATTTGCTGATGTTATCCCCAATGTAGGTTCAGTGGAATGGGCAGAGGGAGACTCCCAGATAGTGAAAAGCCCCCGATGAGAGTTGTGTTCCCCATGGGTTGGCCATGGAGGCTGCTCCAGGTGGAATAGTCTGAGCGGGTTTTGCTGAATTAAGGGTAGAGAAGCTGTGACTTCTCCAAGGTCACCAGGATAATCAAAGGCAGAGACGGAATGAAACCCAGGAATGAGGAGGAAGAAGCCCAGATTCTGGTTGTAGGTAATACTGGTCATCTCCTTGAGGTTGTGATTTTAGAATCCTAGAATTCCCTAGGTTGGAAGGGACCTTTCAGATCATCTAGTCTAAAAACATTGAACATTTTATGTTACTGGGTGCCCAGAGTTTTAACTGAAGGCACTGAAATTGTGGGTTTTAAGTACAGTATGAACCTCCTGTGTCTTGCTGGTGGTAATTATCCATCCGAGAGACCCCCTGGCACAGCCAAGTGCTCAGTATGGGTTGTCCACCTTCCTTCAGCAGCTCCCATGGGAGGTGTTGGTGCCATGTCCCTCATCCTCCTGCTCTCGGTGTGGGGGGGACGGGGCTGCAGCCACTGACTGAAGGTGTGGGTGTACAGAGAACCCCGGCCTGGATTGGTTTCCATTAGAGATAACGATCTGTCTCATAGGGTTGCATTGCATGGGTGGAGCCGCGTTATTGCATGATTTGGTTGCCTTCTCCGGTGGTGATTCATTGATTATTAGCACTTAGGGGTTTGTATGGGGCAGAGGAATAAAAGAGGGATCTAGGAGGTGCCACAGGAAGCTAATGTGGGCATCCACTTGAGAACCCCCTCACTTGGAGCGGGGGGAAAGGCAGGTTAGCCTCCCGCGGGGAGGAGGGGGCTGCAGAGGGTCCCTTCTGAAGGTTTTGGGGATGTTGCGAGGCTGCTTGGACCAGTGACAAACGTGACACTGGTCACAAGCCTGGAGCTGTGCGAAGGGCAGATGTGACAGGAGTTGCACGCAGAAGTTCTCGTACAGAGAAAATAATATAGGGACACGCTAATTGCCAGCACTAGAGCCAGATGCTATTGGAAATTAAAAATAGAAATGTGTCGTCGGTATTTGGAATAAATATCCTGCTTAGCGGGGTGGTCGGAAACACAAACCAGCCCGGGCAGCATTGTGTACGGCCTGGAACTTCTCCTATTTTATGTGCCCCGGCCTTGTGCTCGCTGTACCACTCCATGCCCTCTCCGCCTGAGAGCTGGGGTGTATTTTTCTTTAAAAATATTATCTTTGGCTTTCTCTTCTGTGCTTTTGTGCCTGCGCACCTCCTCCTGCAGAGGCACGTGGAAAACGGCTACACTTTCATAACTTCTTTTGACAAGATCTGAACTCGCAGGGCTTCTTGTCCTCCCTCACCTTTTCTCGGTGTTAAAAGCTTTGCTTCTCCCCAGTTCCCCCAGTCTCCCCAGTCCTGCCAGAACGCGGGGTGTAAACCCAGTGCGCTCCCCCCGGCAGCTTTGGCGTGAGGTTCCGAAGGAAAAGCAACCTCTAGGAATAAAGGGGATGTTTCCCGTCCCCGGGCAGCGCGGCGGCACGGACCGGCTCCGCGGCACCAACCCGTCATTATTTTCCAGGTTTTTGAGATTTACCTGTTGTGCTGAGCGTAACAAAAGGAAGGAAATCTCTGTAATTATGCCGGAAGGGGGAGGAGATGGCGTTTTAGCGCCTTTGATCTGGAGCTAGAATAGGCTCAGCTTTTGGAAATTTAATTTGAAAGAATCCAACGTACACATCTGCTTTTTGTACCGCGATTCCTTTTGAGCCAGAAAATAGAAATTTATTAATGCAAATGTGCAGATTCTGTTGGTCGGAAGAGAAGGAAGCCCGTTCAAAA